>NC_141550.1:39650000-39737500 GCF_021556685.1 Rattus norvegicus
TGAATGCCAGTTGAAGATAGATCCTATCTTGAATTGTAATTATTTTTTCCTATAAAAATGTGAAGCATATCACTGTACAATTCATGTCAATTAAAAGATAGCAGATTTCCACTTTTGACCTGTGATGCCACCAGAAAGACAAAGCTGTTAGACTGTCAAACACTAATCCTTGAATTTTATCCAAGCCACTGAAATCTGAGTCAAATCTCTCTGGAAAAAAAGGCATAGTGTCTCTGAAAGACTTCTTTTTCCAAGCTTAGAGTTCAGGAGGACTACTTTCTTTACAGGCAAATAAAATTCGATTTTATGTTTCTATGTATACATATCACATACATATATGACATTTTAATTATACATTTATCAGTTGACAATATCAAAATTTTGTGGAAAATGGTTGGAAGTAGCAATTATTATATTAAATTAGGTAATTCAGAAAAAATGAGCATGCTCAAATGTCTGCTATGTGAATCCTAACATGTCGTCTATCTGTATAAAGATGTGCAAGTAAGTATGGGTGTAGGGTAGAAAACTAGAAGAGAGACCATGAAAGTAGAAAAGGCCATGTAGAGGAATTCTGAAAGGGAGGACTCATGAGATAGGACAGAGAAAGGAAGTCACGGTAGGTAGGTACAAGGTACAGAATGGGAACAGGAAATGAGAGAGATGACAGAGGAGAATCAACCAAAACATATACCATTTTTAAATGTTATCATGAAACTCAATTTTAAACAACTATTTCAAGGGAAGAAAATTAAAAACTTATTTTTCATCATGCAGGAATATTTCCATAACTATCTCTGACCAGCCTTTTTGTTGTTTACTGTTGAGATTTCATTTTAATTACATCTCTTTTACCCCTCTTCTTATTCACAGTCCTTTTAAATATACATTGAGAAGAGGATAATTTAGGATTCTTATATTTTAAAAAATAAACAGCATTTTCTGAAATGTATGATTATCCTCATGAACACATAAAATGAGAAGCAAAAAAGTTACTGATTCTTAACCAGAAAAGTACAAATTACCTACTGTGATGACTATGTAAGACAAAACTAAGACCCACAGTAAGCAATATATCTAGGCAACGAAATGTGCTTAATCTTCCTGTAGCTGTAGTATCTACAGATGAAGCTGTAGCAGCCTTCAGATGAAGATGTAAAGCTCTCAGCTCCTGCACCATGCCTGCCTGGATGCTGCAAAGTTCCTGCTTTGAAAATAATGGATTGAATTATTGTAAGCCAGCTGCAATTAAATGTCCCTATAAGAGTTGCCTTGGTCATGGTATCTATTCACAGTAGTAAAACCCTAATTAAATGTGAATTTGGGGATTTTGGATTTGGAAAGCAGTGGAATGCTTTAAATGGAGCTTCATAGGCTATCCTAGTAGTAATATAGAAGACTTTATTACTGAGAGAAATGTGAATTGTGAGGACCTGGCCCAAGAAATTTCAGTGGAGAATTTCAATATGTGGCCTAGAGACTCTTTTTTTTATGATATTTTGGTGAAGAATGTGGCTACTTTTTGTCCTTGTTTGAAGAGTCTGCCTGGGGCTAGATTAAAGAGACTCAGATTAATTGCATTGACAAAGGAAGTCTCAGAAATGCCCATCATAGAATTTATTCCCTGATTAAGTCTCATGGGGAACATTTTATATAAGCATAGCAAGCTGAGAAATGGAAATATAAAATATATGGTACAAGTATTGAAGGGGTATCAGGAAGTGAAAGGGATCTGAATCCTATGTTCAAGGATATTAAATTAAAGTAAGAGAGTGGTGACCTTGGGTCAAGATCCCACCCAGCTAAATTTAGGTCCAGGAATGATAGTACAAGCCTTTAATCCAGGAGGCAAAGACAAGCAGATCTCTAAATTCAAGGCTAGCCTAGAACCAAGCAAGTTCTAGGTGAAGAAACTTAGACTTGGTAGACCACACCTTTAAGCATGCAGATCTCTGAGTTCAAAATCAGTCTACAGAGCAATTTCCAGGACAGCAAAGCTTAGGAAATGAAGGAGCTAGAAAACAAAAAGTTGGTGATAATGTAATAGAACATGGGGACCAGCCGTGTTCCAGCCCCAGCAAGCAGAAGAATTTGGTACCTTTGGCCATGAGGCTCTGGCTTTAGGATCCAGAATAGAAGGGCTACTGGTATAATTGATGCTGGTTCACTGGAGCTAAGAAATTAGTGGTGACTAAGAAGAGACCAGGTTCACTGAGGTAAAATCTTCTTGGAAGTGTTTTATGAAAGCACAGGGAGCAATGTTCCAGAGATAGCCAAAGTTGTACCTTGAGCTATAGTTGTACTTGGTAATAGGCAAGACACTCCCAGGTGATATTGGTTTTGAAGGGGTCATCAAGAGCAGCTGAGGCACTATAGGAGGTCATGGAAGGCCATTGGTGAAGGTGCAGCCTCAGTTGCAGTTGATGGCCCAGTACTGAAGTGGTCATGCAATGGAGTTGAAGCTTGAAACTATGAAGAGAGCATATAAGAGGCTATGGGGGAAGCCTAGTTTTAGCAGACAATCCCAGTGTATTGGAGATGCCAATACCATGGGATGATCATTAAGAAGAGTAGTAGTTGTGGAGTGGATCAACCGAAGCTTAAAATGCTACAGAATGCAGAGCTGAGGGAGTGATGCCAGCCCTTTGGAGTTTCCCAGAAGATCATGTGTGTGGATCCCAGACATTGGAACAAGAAGCTATAATACTGAAGTTTCCTTGGAGACCCCAAGATATTTGAGATGACAAAGCTGTGAGATATCTGCTAAGGAAAGCTGCTAAAAGGGAGTGGAACCAGACTAGGAGAAAGAACTTTGTTGCAGTCAACAAAGATAAAAAAGGAGCTGGAGATCTAAAAAGTGCTTTAACATCATGGAGATGCAGAGTTTGGAGTTTGCCCAACTGGTTTCCTGTCTTGCTTTGGGGATGACTCTTAAGTGATTGCATGAATGTCAGAAAAGATGTTGAGGTATAGGGCCTCTGGGAACAGGAAGATAGGGGCACTCAAGTGGGAGGTCCCTGCAGTCCAGACACCGCCCAGATCTGAAGGGACCTGGTCAACAGCTCCCTACACCCAAATTCCGTGGAAGGGAGAGCTAAACCATCAGAGGGGCAGACATGGCTGGGAAGCCAGAAGAGACTACACTCTGCCCACATTTCTGACTCTAGAGGAAAACACTTAACAACATCTGGGCATCCTGTGCACAGGGACCCTAGAAAAGGCAGGGCAAGCCCCTCTGGTTGCTGCCCTCACAGAGAGCTAAAATGGAGCCTCCCAGGAGCAACTTCAGACCTGAGACCAGAGGTAAGAAAAACTTTTCCGCTCCAAGTGATCTGCCTGGTAGACTCAGGACACAAGCCCACAGGAACAGCTGAAGACAAGTAGACAGGAAAGACTACACGCCTGAAAGCAGAATACTCTGCTCCGATAACTGCCTGAAAGAAAACAGGAAAGCAGGTCTACAGCACTCCTGACACACAGACCTATAAGATGGTCTAGCCATTGTCCTGATGGCAAGACGCAAGTGCAGGAACCCAAGCAACAGAAACCAAGACTACATGGCATCTGCGGAGCCCAATTCTCCCACCAAAGCAAACACTGAATATCCAAACACACCAGAAAAGCAATGTCTTGATTTTAAATCACATATGACCATGATGATGGAGGACTGACTTCAAGAAAGACATAAAGAACTCCCTTAGAGAAATACAGGAAAACATAAAAAACAAGTAGAAGCCTTTAGAGAGGAATCACAAAAATCCCTGAAAGAACTCCAGGAAAACACAGTCAAACAGGTGAAGGAGTTAAAAATGGAAATAGAAGCAATAAAGAAAGCATAAAGGGAAACAACCCTGGATATAGAAAACCAAAGGAAGAGACAAGGAGCCGTAGATACAAGCATCACCAACAGAATATAAGAGATAGAGGAGAGAATCTCAGGAGCAGAAGATTCCATAGAAATCATCAACACAACGGTCAAAGAAAATGTGAAACAGAAAAAGCTACTGGTCCAAAACATACAGGAAATCCAGGACTCAATGAGAAGATCAAACCTAAGGATAAAAGGTATAGAAGAGAGTGAAGACTCCCAGCTCAAAGGACCAGTAAATATCTTAAACAAAATCATAGAAGAAAACTTCCCTAACCTAAAGAAAGAGATGCCCATAAACATAAAAGAAGCCTAAAGAACTCCAAATAGATTGGACCAGAAAAGAAACTCCTCCCGTCACATAATACTCAAAACACAAAATGCACAAAACAAAGAAAGAATATTAAAAGCAGTAAGGGAAAAAGGTCAAGTAACATATAAAGGCAGACCTATCAGAATCACACCAGACTTCTCACCAGAGAATATGAAAGCCAGAAGATCCTGGACAGATGTCATACAGACCCTAAGAGAACACAACTACCAGCCCAGGTTACTATATCCAGCAAAACTCTCAATTAACATAGATGGAAAAACCAAGATAGTCCATGACAAAAGCAAATTTACACAATATCTTTATACAAATGCAGCGCTACACAGGATAATAAATGGTAAAGCTAAACATAAGGAGGCAAGCTACACCCTAGAAAAAGCAAGAAACTAATTGTCTTGACAACAAAACAAAGAGAAGAAAGGTACACAAACATAATCTCACATACAAATACAGGAAACAATAATCACTATTCCTTAATATCTCTCAACATCAATGGTCTCAATTTCCCGGTAAAAAGACATAGTTTAACAAACTGGATACACAATGAGGACCCTGCGTTCTGCTGCCTACAGGAAACACACCTCAGAGAAAAGACAGACACTACCTCAGAGTGAAGGCTGGAAAACAACTTTCCAAGCAAATGGTCTGAAGAAGCAAGCTGGAGTAGCCATTCTAATATCAAATAAAAATGATTTTCAACTAAAAGTCATCAAAAAAGGTAAAGAAAGACACTTCATGTTCATCAAAGGAAAAATCCAATAGGATGAACTGTCAACCCTAAATATTTATGCTCCAAATACAAGGGCACATACATGCATAAAAGAAACCTTACTAAAGCTCAAAGCACACATTGTTCCTCACACAATAATAGTAGGAGATTTCAACACCACACTCTCATCAATAGACAGATCATGGAAACAGAAATTAAACAGAGACATAGACAGACTAAGAGAAGTCATGAACCAAATGGACTTAACAGATATTTATAGAACATTCTATCCTAAAACAAAAGGATATACCTTCTTCTCACCGCCTCATGGTATTTTCTCTAAAATTGACCATATAATTGGTCATAAAAGAGGCCTCAACAGATACAGAAAGATAGAAATGATCCCATGCATCCTTTCAGACCACCACGGGCTAAAGCTGGTCTTCAATAACAATAAGGGAAGAACACCCACAAATACATGGAAGTTGAACAATGCTCTACTCAATGATAACCTTGTCAAGGAAGAAATTATGAAAATAAAGATTTCTTAGAATATAATGAAAATGAAGGTACAACATACCCAAACTTATGGGCCACAATGAAAGCTGTGCCAAGAGGAAAACTCATACCTCTGAGTGCCTGCAGAAAGAAACAAGAGAGCATATATCAGCAACTTGACAGCACACTTAAAAGCTCTAGAACAAAAAGAAGCGAATACAGCCACAAGAGGTAGAAGGCAGGAAATAATCAAACACAGAGCTGAAATCAACCAAGTAGAAACAAAAAGGACCATACAAAGAATCAACAGAATCAAAAGTTGGTTTTTTGAGAAAATCAACAAGATAGATAAACCCTTAGCCAGACTAACGAGAGGATACAGAGAGTGTGTCCAAATTAACAAAATCAGAAATGAAAAGGGAGACATAACTACAGAATCAGAGGAAGTTCAAAAAATCATCAGATCCTACAACAAAAGCCAATATTCAACAAAATTTGAAAATCTGCAGGAAATGGACAATTTCCTAGACAGATACCAGGTAGCGAAGTTAAATCAGGAACAGATAAACCATTTAAACAACCCCATAACTCCTAAGGAAATAGAAGCAGTCATTAAAGGTCTCACAACCAAAAAGAGCCCAGGTCCAGACGGGTTAGTGCAGAATTCTATCAGACCTTCATAGAAGACCTCATACCAATACTATCCAAACTATTCCACAAAATTGAAATGGACAGAGTGCAACCGAATTCCTTCTATGAAGCCACAATTACTCTTATATCTAAACCACACAAAGACCCAACAAACAAAGAGAATTTCAGACCAATTTCCCTTATTCTTGCAAACCGAATCCAAGAGCACATCAAAACAATCACCGACCATGATCAAGTAGGCTTCATCCCAGGCATGCAGGGATGGTTTAATATACAGAAAACCATCAAC
Source organism: Rattus norvegicus (assembly GCF_021556685.1). Lineage (NCBI taxonomy): Eukaryota > Metazoa > Chordata > Mammalia > Rodentia > Muridae > Rattus > Rattus norvegicus. The sequence continues at coordinate 39,656,347 of NC_141550.1, forward strand.
ATAATTGGTTATATAAACAAACTGAAAGAACAAAACCACCTGATCATTTCATTAGATGCTGAAAAAGCATTTGACAAACTTCAACACCAATTCATGATAAAAGTCCTGGAAAGAATAGGAATTCAACACCTATACCTAAACATAGTAAAAGCCATATACAGCAAAGCAGTACTTAGCATTAAACTAAATGGAGAGAAACTTGAAGCAATCCCACCTAAATCAGGGGCTAGACAAGGCTGCTCACTCTCTCCCTACTTATTCAATATAGCTCTTGAAGTTCTAGCCAGAGCAATCAGACAACAAAAGGAGATCAAAGGGATACAGATTGGAAAAGAAGAAGTCAAAATATCACTATTTGCAGATGATAGGATAGTATATTTATGTGATCCCAAAAGTTCCACCAGAGAACTACTAAACCTGATAAATGCCTTCAGCAAAGTGGCTGGGTATAAAATTAACTCAAATAAATCAGTAGCCTTCCTCAACACAAAAGAGAAACAAGCCGAGAAAGGAATTAGGGAAATGACACCTTTCATAATAGTCCCAAATAATATAAAATACCTCAGTGTGACTTTAACCAAGCAAGTGAAAGATCTGTATGATAAGAACTTAAAGCCTCTGAAGAAAGAAGTTGAAGAAGACCTCAGAAGATGGAAAGATCTCCCATGCTCATGGATTGGCAGGATTAATATAGTAAAAATGACCATTTTACAAAAAGCGATCTACAGATTCAATGCAATCCCCATCAAAATACCAATCGAATTCTTCAGAGAGTTAGACAGAACAATTTGCAAATTCATCTGGAATAACAAAAATCCAGAATAGATAAAACTATCCTCAACAATAAGAGAACTTCTGGGACTATCCCTGAACTCAAGCAGTATTACAGAGCAATAGTGATAAAAACTGCATGGTATTGGTACAGAGACAGACAGATAGACAAGAAAGAGGAATAGAATTAAAGACCCAGAAATCAACCCACACACCTTTGGTCACTTGACTTTTGACAAAGGAGCCAAAACTATCCAATGGAAAAAAGATAGCATTTTCAGCAAATGGTGCTGGTTCAACTGGAGGTCAGCATTTAGAAGAATGCAGATTGATCTATGTTCACCCTGTACAAAGCTTAAGTCCAAGTGGATCAAGGACCTCCACATCAAACCAAATACACTCAAACTAATAGAAGAAAAAGTGGGGAAGCATCTCAAACACATGGGCACTGGAGAAAATTTCCTGAATAAAACACCAATGACTTATGCTCTAAGATCAAGAATCAACAAATGGGATCTCATAAAACCGCAAAGCTTCTGTAAGGCAAAGGACACTGTTGTTAGGACAAAACAACAACCAACAGATTGGGAAAAGATCTTTACCAATCCTACAACTGATAGAGGGCTTATATCCAAAATATACAAAGAACTCAAGAAGTTAGACCACAGGGAGACAAATAACCCTATTAAAAGATGGGGTTCAGAGCTAAACAAAGAATTCACAGCTGAGGAATGCTGAATGGCTGAGAAACACCTAAAGAAATGTTCAACATCTTTAGTCATAAGGGAAATGCAAATCAAAACAACCCTGAGATTCCACCTCACACCAGTGAGAATGGCTAAGATCCAAAACTCAGGTGACACCAGATGCTGGGAGGATGTGGAGAAAGAGGAACACTCCTCCATTGTTGGTGGGATTGCAGACTGGTACAACCATTCTGGAAATCAGTCTGGAGGTTCCTCAGAAAATTGGACAGTGAACTACCTGAGGACCCAGCTATACCTCTCTTGGGCATATACCCAAAAGATGCCCCAACATATAAGAAAGACACGTGCTCCACCATGTTCATAGCAGCCTTATTTATAATAGTCAGAAGCTGGAAAGAACCCAGATGCCCTTCAACAGAGGAATGGATACAGAAAATGTGTTACATCTACACAATGGAATATTACTCAGCTATCAAAAACAATGACTTTTTATGAAATTCGTAGGCAAATGGATGGAACTGGGAAATATCATCCTGAGTGAGGTAACCCAATCACAGAAAAACACACATGGTATGCACTCATTGATAAGTGGCTATTAGCCCAAATGCTTGAATTATGCTAGATGCACAGAACACATGAAACTCAAGAAGGATGACCAAAATGTGAATGCTTCACTCCTTCTTTAAAAGGCTAACAAAAATACCCTTGGTAGGGAATAGGGAGACCAAGTTTAGAACAGAGGCAGAAGGAACACCGTTCAGAGCCTGCCCCACATGTGGCCCATACATATACATCCACCCAATTAGATAAGATGGATGAAGCAAAGAAGTGCAGGCTGACAGGAACTGGATGTAGATCTCTCCTGAGAGACACAGCCAGAATACAGCAAATACATAGGCGAATACCAGCAGCAAACCACTGAACTGAGAACGGGACCCCTGTTGAAGGAATCTTAGAAAGGACTGAAAGAGCTTGAAGGGCCTCGAGACCCCATATGAACAACAATGCCAACCAACCAGAGCTTCCAGGACTAAGCCACTACCCAAAGACTATATATGGACTGACTCTGGGCTCCAACTGCATAGGTAGCAATAAATAGCCTAGTAAGGACACCAGTGGAAAGGGAAGCCCTTGGTCCTGCCAAGGCTGGATTCCCAGTGAACTTGATTGTTTGGGGGAGGGAGGTAAGGGGGGAAGGATGGGGAGGGGAACACCCATATAGAAAGGAAAGAGGAGGGGTTAGGGGGATGTTCGCTTGGAAACTGGGAAAGGTAATAACAATTGAAATGTAAATAAGAAATAACCAATTTAATAAAGATGGAGAAAAGGAAAAAAAGGGTTGTTAAATTTAACATTAAAACAAAAAAAAAGAAAAGTAAAGACTTTGAACTTTGGACTTTTAACATTGTTGAGACTGCTATGGGGACCTTTGAAGTTGGACTAAATGTATTTTGTATTATTCTATGTTTAGGAAAGACCCACACAGACTCAAATGTTTGAAAAGGACTATGGGGTCAAGGGGTATAATGTTGTGGTATGCTTGGCCCAGGGAGTAACAACTTTTGGAGTAGGCATGGCTATGTTGGAGTAGGTGTGTCACTGTGGATGTGGGCTATAAGACCCTCATCCTAGCTTCTTAGAAGTCAGTATTCTGCTAGCAGCCTTCAGATAAAGATGTAGAACTCTCAGCTCCTCTTGCACACTACCTGGATGCTGCCATGTTCCTGCTTTGATGATAATGGACTGAACCTCGAACCTGAAAGCTAGCCCCAATTAAATGTTGTCCTTATAAGAGTTGCTTTGGTCATGGTGTCTGTTCACAACAGTAAAATCCTAAGACAAGCATTGAGAAATGATCTATGTACTGGATATATGGCACATGAATCCTGGCTGGCTTTCTGTATAACCTTCTGAAGGCAAGTGACTAGAAAGTTAGTACCTGCAGCCTTTAAAGTAATTTGCATACCTGGTCCAGGCAACTAGGAAAACAAGTTGCTTGATGGACATTTATGGAAATGCCCAGAGTATCAGTTATGAAGAAGATGAAGCTAATCAACAATCAAGGAATGTCTTTTCTAGAAATAGAAATCACTAAAGTTATTTTTCCTTTTATTGAAGACAAATTTTTATACAATATATTCTTATTATGGTATTTCCATCCAACTCCTCAGATCCACACATTTTCTGTCTTTCCTTAGAAAACAAGTAAGCATCTAAGGAATAATAACCAAAATAAAATGAGATAAATCAAAACCAAACAGAAAACAAGAAAAAGAGACAAAAAAGCACAAGAAACACATATAGATTCAGAGATACTCATATTCATACATACACAAGCATCTCATAAAACTCTGAAACGGAAGTCATAATATATACTGAAAAGACCTGTGAGGTAGTAAAACAAAATATCCTGACTCAACATTATGAGGCAAAGACCTTTTAAAGATGCCATTGAATTTGTTTGTATTGACCATCATTTGATTAGCTTTGGGCCTACCCTTCAGAGTAAGATACCCTTAGAGAAAAACTAGATTTTTTTATTTACAAGTGCTATGAATTAGAGATAGCTTCTAGGTTAGGAATGGAATTGTTTGTCCACTTCTCCTTTCAGCTCTAGAACCCCTTAAAAAGTGTCCTGGTTCACAAAACAAGGTATAATTAGACCTGAGAGTCAAGTACTGAATAAGCATCCCATTTAAATACTCAAGGGCCACATGCTAAATAAATGAGCATTCTACACTGCTTATTGTCCATTCAAAAAATAACAAAAACAGGGTCGTAGCCATGGCTCAGCACGTAAAGATGTTTGGCACCAAGCTAGGGGACATGAATTCAATCCCTATAACTAATATGATGGTGAGGACTAAAGTCATTCCCTGTCTTCCACATAAAGACTATAACCTACATATAAATTAATGGAATTAATTAATAGAAACAGTAATAAAATAAGTCAATTATTCTTACATGTGTTGAAGCAGTCCTATCCCCCACCTGGAGGGGAGAGGTAAAAACTGTCAATCATTTAAAGAGAGATACTCCTCAAATTTAATCCTTGTATAAATAATTGGGGAAAGCACACACCTGTGATCTCAATATTCAGGAAAGACACAAGAATCGTCATAAGCTCAAGGCCAGCCTTAGAAGTATAGTTAGTACCAGTAAAGCCAGACTAGGTAACAAGACCCAGTCTTAAGCAAACAGATAAAGACATGATAATAAAATATGAGGGAAAAGGAGCAATTATAGAAGTTGGTTTTACATAAGAAAATATAGAACTGTGTATTTCTATATTTCCTATGAATTTCTAAGTATTATTTCATGATCAACTACTTAATTCTTGCTTTTAATTAGTTAGTTAATTGGCTAGTTTTCTCCAGTTTGGAGGGGGTGGATATATATTACATGGTAGTCATGTGAAATCGTGTCTGTGTGTGTCTCTGTGTGTGTCTCTGTCTGTGTCTGTGTATCTTTGTGTGTGTGTGTGTGTGTGTGTGTGTGTGTGTGTGTGTGTGTGTTTATGTGATCTGGCTCAGGCTGGAAATGGACTCACAATGTAGTTAAGAATAATTTTAAGTAAGATCCTGACCCTCTTGCCTCTATCCCCCAAGTTCCAAAGTTCTTGGATTACAAGCATGTGCCACTACACCCAGTTAAACCTTGTCTTTATTTATAAATTTAATATGTAAGTTAGCACATACAGACAAGCACAAGCAAATCTATAATGTGTAGGCTTAACATTCTGATAGTTTGAATGTTGCACATAAACATACATGCTTATATGCACACATGTATGTTTTCTATATATGTGTGTGTTAGTTATAAATATAATTAACATACATATTAGTTAATATTTATGTTAGTTAATATTTATATGTGTGTATGCATAAAATATGTATATAGCAAGATATTTGGATGCATTAAATTTAAACATGCTACCTAGGTATTGTCTATCTTCATTTTTTTTCTTTCCAGGGCTAAATTGTGGAGCTAAAAGACTCTGGATTAGGTAGTCTAATTTTCTTAAAATCTTCTGTAAACTGAATGGAAGTAAAACTCAGATTTTAGTTCAGATGTCAGAATTAAGAATGTCACAGAAGTGCAAATGGCAAGGAAAGGTTAATTCTCATGTGGTAAAGTTTTCGTGGGCAATCAGGGCAGAATGCCAAGCAGGTCACAAAACTTGGGAAAGAGGAGGAGGAGGAGGAGGAGGAGGAGGAGGAGGAGGAGGAGGAGGAGGAGGAGGAGGAGGAGGAGGAAGAGGAGGAGGAAGAGGAGGAGGAGGAGGAAGAGGACGATAGCATAGGTTTCAGTGAAAGATACAGGTGCTTCTGGCTGAGGGATCCTGGAGGTGGCTCAGACCTCACTTATCTGCTACCATAAAAGGAGCCCAAGTTCCAAGACATGTGTGTGCATATGTGTGGGCATGCATGTGTGTTTGTGCCACAGTGTGCCTGGGATGTTAAAAGACTACTTGTGAAAATCAGTTTTCTTTCAATTGTGGATTCCGAGGCCAGAACTGAGTCATCAGGCAAGGCAGCACACGACCTGGCATGGTGAGACAAGCCCACTCAAGGCAGAAGACAAAAAGTAAATGAAAGACTTGAGTGATGGCATGATCAACATCAACATGGACTCGCATATTTTATTACTTTTCCTTATCAGGTACTCTGGGTTTTGGATGAATAGATAGATATCCACATAATAGACAGATAGTAGATGGATATTGATGATGTGTTATTTGATGTATGAAAATACAGGATTAGTTTTATAATTTAAGTTGTTGTTTTTGTCATTGTACATTTTATGATTAATGGTTTTGCCCCACTGTTCCACCTTTACTTGCATTACTAATCTGATTTTTATATTCTGTTTTCTCTGGCTGGCTTTATTTTGTCCCATATTTTTATTTTGCTTTTTCTGATGACATTGATTTAGGAAGATATTTAATTCCAGGGAAATTTAATTTCATTGTTGGATCCAACCTAGTTTTTCTAGTGAAATTTATTTATATATATGTTATCAGAGCATTTTATTTAATATTTTGTTTCCTGTTGTAAAAATGTCCTATAAACAGAGTTATCCTGGTTTTCTACTTTATCAAATAAAGACTTATCCTCTTAAAATAATCACCTGTCTATCTTCATATTTCTCTGATTTTTATCACTATATATATGACTTATTTTTATCTTCAATTATATGCAATGTATATATCTATGTGTTTATACATGCACATGGCTATAGGTGTCCAGGGATCCCAGAGGAGTTCATGTAATCTCCTGGAGCTGGAATTATAGATGTTAGAGAACTGCCATAAGTGTATGCTGGGAACTGAATATAAGTTCTCAACAAAAGTACAGTGCACATAAGAAAAGGGGATAGGGATATGGGGAAAGATTATTATTAACAGCAACAGCCTTTTGAAAACCCATAGGAAAACCCACTACTATAAAGCTTCCTAACATATATGCATATTTAAATGGAGTCCACCAAATAAAACCATCAGTGCCAGAAATGGTTATATCTTGTTGAGTATTGGCCAAACAGGTCCTATAGACTCCTCCCAAATATCAACTGCCATTGCCAAGGCTGTTGGTTACACTCCACAATGTGACAGTAAGGCCTACTTCCGAAGATACCACTTTCTTATGCCATCAAGCATGGGAAAATCAAGCTTGTACTCAACTAGACGCTTCACTCCTACTGATTAGCATTCATGGTCCTGAAAAGTACTTTGTAAACTACCGGAGGAGAAAAGTAATCCACCAATATAATTTAGCTAGAAACCCTGAGACTACAATGAGCTGCCTGTTGGACACAAATTTTATGAGAGCAACCAACCACTGTTTTATTGTGGTTAAATGTCATTTGACGTAATAAAAACCATATCTGACACTGCTAAAATGGTCAAGAAGATGAGATGTCAAGAACATGACACAAGGTAGGCCTTGGACCTAGGAGAAACCTACTGCTTTTATTATTCTGATAAGTGACCATGTCAATAAAATTACTCTTAATAATACACTTCTATATCCGTAGATCAGCATATTACTCTCTTATCAAAAAGCTTCTGCTTGTCCACAACTGAACACCTAAACACCATTTAGACAGTGAGAAACTTTGGATCACTCGTCTGTAAAGAGGATGACTTTACCAAACATTCCCCTCCAGGCTCAGGGTTCTGTCCAGAAGAGAAGGCCAGAAAATATTGTGAGAGCCAGACGTGATGGATGACACCAAAGAAAGCATTTTCCATATGCAACAGAGCTGATACACATATGAGCTCACAGAGACTGCAGCAGCATACACAGGGTATGCACAAATTCAAATCAGAGAACAACAGCAGGAAGAAGGGGAAGAAGGCACAAAGTCTCAGCACAAACCGAGACGCTATCTGTCATTGACATCTGTGGGGAAGGAAAAAAATCACTTTTCTTGGGTGTAGTATCACTGGCTAAATCATCTAAATGCCAGGGTAGGACCCACGCCCAGGAATGGTGGTCATTATAAAACAGACTTCATGTTTGTTTACTTTTTTGTTTGGGATCTGTATTTTTTTTGTCTTACTGTAAAATATACATATTTATTTGTTTGTTTGCTTTGACCCTTACATTTTAGGTGGGTTTTACTTGTTGAGAAACAGACCTAGATAGATAGATAGATAGATAGATAGATAGATAGATAGATAGATAGATGATAGATAGATAGATAGATAGATAGATAGATAGATAGATAGATAGATAGATAGATAGATAGACAGGCAGTCATAGACAAACCAAGAGGCAGAGACAGAAAGATAGAAACAGACACAGAGAGAGACAAAGAAAGGGGAACATAGAGAGAGAGATAGAAAGCATGAAGTTGGGTAGGTTGAGAAGTGGGAGGATGTAGAAGTTGGAGGAGGGGAAAGGATACAATCAACATATATTGTATAAAAAATAAGTAAAGAGTTTTCTAAAGTTCATAATACACTCTTAGCCACTGAGCTGTCTATCCAGCCCTCAGTTTATATTTTAATATTAATTGCATTCAGATCTTAAGTCTTCTAATCTTAAATTCAACAACTCTCTCGCATTGGCATTTTACATAAGGTTGCTATAGAAACTACAAGTCCTTTCAAGCCTTGTTTCACTTTTGCTTTGGTCATTTGTTCATTGGCAAGATTTAGTCATCAAATACCTTTAAGTGATGGATCATATTGAATGAAGTGTCCATGGAGAATATTGATTTTTTTGCCTTTAATCTAGAGTAGTAAATCAGCATTTTAAATCCTCGGGTCATAGTTTCCTTCATCTCGCTGCTGTTTGAATTTGGCAGCTTACCACCTTAACAAAATCACATGTGAGAACATTGTCATTTCTTTTACTCTCATGTGTAATTTATATTTTCTCAGCTTCAAATAAGATTTTTCAGCTTTGAAATGCAACAACTGTATTGCTTTGTCTCAATTTCAAGTACTGTGTGATTGAAAACATCATGTTGAGTATCACTCTCAAATTCCACCTAAAGCATATGTTTTTAGAAATTATATCCTTAGCATCTTCCCCATAGGCCAAAGGCTTCAGGAAATTCCTGAAACTGAGCAGATACACTAGCTCTCTGCCTCTCTGTCATCACCTCTCCAAGACAGTTGACACTTGTTGGTCTACTTTCAATTCCATGTCTGAGGTGATTAGATATTTTTTCACATGTTTTTGGTCACATAACCTATATTATATGTTACTGAGTGGTTCCTTTTATACGGATGCTACTAGGACAATAGCTTAATAAAGCTGCCAAAAATAAATAAGAAGCAGCATTATCTATTCTAAATTAAGGAAAACTTGTAGCATAATCATAGTTACTAAGAGACAGTTATTGGGTAAAGCATAAGATAGTCATGTTGAAGATGTTTTCATATGTTATGAGATTACCCCATTCCCCCATTCACTTTGCTATGTCAATTGGCATTGCTCTTCAAGTCTTTTATTTAAGCAACCAAATTTTTGAGATTTCATGGGTTGAGAATCTCATATATAAAAGACTCTTGCACAGCAAATGGGTGGCTCTTACACTCTTTCTCCATGCTCTTCAGTGATGTGCCCTGAGCCTTGGGTTTAGGGTTTCATTGAAGATGTGTTTGCTAGGGCTAGGCAATCTGTGGTCAGTTATTCTTTTCATTTTGTTGAGTTGGGTCTCTCTGTAATGTTCTTCATTGGCTGCAAAAAGAAGCTTCTTTGATGATGGATGAGATCTATATTTATCTTTGGGTAAAAAGGGGTAAGATTTTAGAAGGTGGTTAGATATCCCACTGGTTTAGGAAAACATAGTAGGTTCTCTTCTAGAGTCCATAGAGTTCTCATCAATGTTCATACCTGGTATTTTATACCTAACTTCAATTAGACAACTTTTGGTTGACCCATGAACAACGATCACAATTGTAATATCATTCTGGTCATTAAAGCTCGATAAGGCTATTAATTGCCTTTCTCCCTCAGCAGATTGTATAGCTCCTTCTAGTACTGAGGGAAGGGTTAGTCCTCAGGGAAGAAATTTCAAGTCAGTTCCAGCTGAAGTTCTCCAACTCCTTTGTTTAAAGTGTATAGTGTCTTTAGCAATAGGATCTCATCTTCAATTTGTAGGAATGACCAAGGTAAAGACAACAGTCTACCTTGTTTGATGGATCTTTTAGACTCTACTGACTAGGAATTCAGAAGAAAGTTGTTAATGCCTGGCACTCGGTTTTGGTTACATAATCTTGGAGTTGGGGGGTGAAAAGACACCCCAAATGGCATAACTTCATCAAAATATATGCACATATGTGTTACTTTAAGTATGAGTATGATTCCCTTGGATTTTTCAATAATCCTTAGTGCTATGTGTTCTTCCTCTCACCTTTTACTCTCTGCTGCCCTTCTTCCCCAACATCCCAGGTAAGTCACTCCCTTTTCCAGAATCGGGGCTAAGAATTGATCTTATAAAATTGAAAGGCTTCTTTCAGTTAAGAAAACAACTAATGTGGCAAAGAAATAAAGAAAGAATCTGTCAGAAAGAATCATACAGACATAAGTAACATAATATTAATATCCATATTACATAAAGACCTCAGAAGTAAAGTCAAGAGAACAAATGACCCAATGGAAAATGGAATACATGAATGTGAACAAAGCATTCTCCAAAGAAGAAAATTTAAATGGCCAAGAAATATAAAAAAAAAAAATAAGAAACATGTCCAACATCCTTGAAAATTGGGGAAATGTAAAACAAAAGCCTTCTTACATTTCTTCTTACACCGTTGCTAACATCAGAATTACAGAATTGCTAACATCAAGAAAACCACTGACAACAAACAGTAGAGAGGATACAGGAGGAAGAAACATCTTCATGCACTGTTAAGGGGATTGTAAACTGGTGTAGCCACTCTGGAAACCAGTGTGGAAAATCCTCAAAATGCTAAGGAGCAATCTTCCATGTGATACAGTTATATGACTCCATGGCATATGCCCGAAGGACTAGACATCCTACTCTCCAAAGATACTGGTTTAGCCAGGGTGGGAGGTTTTAATGGCTGAGGCCACTGCTGCACAGCAGGCTGTTTTAAGAATGACAGCCAAATATGAGGATACTCGTGACATTGCCACTGGAGGTCCCAGCATTCATCTCCCATGCCCCATTCTCATGGACCTTGTAACCACAAATCAACTTTGCATGTCAACGGTTATGCATGCTCTAATATTTCCTATAAAGAAAAGCCCACATTCATTTGGTTTCCGGATTTTCATTTTGCATAATGTCTCTACACACTTCAATGCCCATAAGATGTCATGGCATCTTTTGGGCACTTCATGTAAGCACTTTATGTCCTTTTATAAAAAACTAATATTCTACTTTCATCAAACCATTCTTCAACTGATGAACATTTAAATTGCTGTCACCTGTTCATTATTATTAATTAATACCATTGTGACTATGCCATGCCATAGCCACAGGAACCTGATTAACACCTTATGGCTATTATCTTTTCTGAAAATTTTACAATTGTAACTTTTAATTTGTGCACGGAGTCCACTTTCATTTTATATCTTAGCATAATGTGAGGTACAGATCCAAATTCTTTTTATCTCTCTTTCTATATGTCTGTGTTTTTGTGCCAACATTATTTGGTGAAAATAACTCTGGAAAGTTTGTCATAAATTAACTGACTATAAATGTGAACAGTTGTTTCTGGGCCTGCAACTGTTTTTTATTGATTTTTACTTCTCTCATCATTTCAGCGCCACATGCCTTCATGGTGACAGCTTTTCAGGGAGTGTGGAAGACAGGGAGGAAGAATTCTCCAACCTGTTCTGCCCCGGCAATTCCAAGTCTTTGCATTTCTACCGCTAGTGAAATGAGTTTGTGAATGAGTTTGCCAGCTTTTCAACTCAATACAATTACAGAGACGCAAGCTCACTGGGGCTGTGCTGAATCTTCTCCTCAGGTTTAGAAGCCTGGTTGTCCTACCGCTTTCATTTCTCCAACCATGTGCAGAGGGTATCTCTCCAAGTTTCTTTGTTTATTTTTAAGTTTTAAAAATATGTTTGTAGTTTTGATGAAGTCTTACACTAGTTATAATTTATGCTATTATAAATGAACTTTTTAACTTTTCTTTTAAAATTTGTCTTCTAAGTACATAAGACCATAAAACCTCACTGAATATTGATCTTTAGTACACAGGAAGATAACTGCCTATAAAGTAGAGTTTTATGAAGATTCCAATATGTTTTATATGCAAAGTTATATAACCTGTGTAGATTTAGTATGACATCTTACTTCTTAAGCTAAATGCCTTTAATTTCTGTTTCATATCTAATTCCCAAAGATTGAATCTCTAGTTCAAACAAAAAAGCAAAAATGGACTTTTCTGTCATTTGTCTTCATTTTTTACTGTACACCATATTTTTGCTTCTGTATACAGTCAATACAAACACCTTTAATATTAAATTGATAGTTTTAGTAAATCATTTTAATTTTCTTTTTCCCTCTATTTTGAGTTGTTTTCTATTGATTTGCCTATTTCATTTGTTACCTTTAAAGAATCTCTTAAATTAATGGCTCCTTAGTACAGTCAGTTAGACTGTTAGTTAATCACCTAGCACACATACCTTTCTTTTATAAAATGCTTTTAATTAAAGTAGAACTACAGCATCTGCCCTCTTTCCCTTCAGCCTCCAGTCTCTCCCAGCCACCCTCCTTCTCACCTCTACTCTTGCTACTCTACTCTCAAATTGAGAAGCTCTTGTTGTTCTTTGATTTGTTACACACACACACACTAAGTATATATATATATATATATATATATATATATATATATATATATATATATATATATATATATATATAACCTGCTAAGTCTGCTTTTGTTGTTTGTGTGCATGTAACTTCAAAGGTGACCATTCTGCACTACATGACCAATAACAGGGCTCATCCTTGGAAAGATACAAATTCTCTCTCTCTCTCTCTCTCTCTCTCTCTCTCTCTCTCTCTCTCTCAGAAGTCAAGGGCTGCCTTGTCTAAAGGTGGGACCCTGTAAAATTTCCCCCTCTTCCGCATTAACACATCAATTAAAATTGCCATTCTTCTGGTCTTTTCAGTGCAGCTCTTTCTAAGAGTGCCTGTTCTACAGAAGACATCCTAGAATTCTGGCTCTTAAAATCTTCTGACCCATCTTTTTCAATGTTCCCTGGCCATAGATGCAAGATGTAGTTGCATCTGTTCAGGTTGGGCTTCTCCTGATCTATTGATCTCTACATTGTGTCCAGTTGTGGTTTTCAGACCTCATTTGTTTTAAAGAAAGACCAGTCCATGAGGACTGGTTGCTACACTTATCCCTGGTTATATGGATAAGATGTAGAAGGTAGTAAGAAATTACACTGGTCTCCAAATGCAGCAGGAGTAAATGCTTTTAAGGTGTATCTATGACCTCACTAGTCCTGAGAAGCTGGCTAGGTTTCCAGTACCAAGAATGATTTCCCTCCTGTTGAGTGGTCCTCAAGTTCAATTAGATAGCTGATATTTAACCCAATGATATAAATACCACTATTCTATCTTTCTAGGTATCTTGTCATTCTCTTCAGTTGCAATGTGTAAGCACTAAAGCTTGGTAAAATTGTTTAAATGCTTCCCATTCTTCATAGTTCACATGGTATTTTCTAAAACCAGGGATGGTGGACTGTAGAAAAGAAGATCTCACGTCAGATCCAGGTCCAGATATTTGAATCATGTGTACTAAGTATGCAGTGTCTTCAACAATAGGGTCCCACCCTCAACCCCTGAGAGGCAATCAAGAGATACATAGATAATCTATATTGCTCTGGAAGTCATTTGAACTATCCTGACTAACTCTTAGGAAGATTCCTTATGTTTTATAGTGGACTTTTTGTTAGTCTATGGTTGTCTTGGGGAGCACTATCAGGCCAAATAGCTTAACTTCCTTTAAAACATAGAGATAGAGATGTGTACAGAGAAATAGAGATAAAGATAGGTAGATAAACAAAATATTGTATAATTTTAAGTAAATATTAGTCATGGTGTGGTAGCACATGCCTGTAATCTCAGCACTCAGGACACAGAGGCAGGTGGATTAAACTTGAGGCCATCCTGGTCTACACAGTAAATTTCAGGACAGCCCAGGCTATACAAAAAAACTGTCTCAGAAAAGCAAAAGTAAGCCAAAACTGTATATAAAATATTATGACTCTTGGAGCCCTTACCAAACAACCTCATTTTCATTGTATCTCATCCCTCCCTATTCTTCAGAACTAACCTTCCTTCCTCCTCTCCAGCTAGAACCCCCTCCCAATTATTTCCTTTCACACTTCATGTCTGTATCTTCTTGTTTCCCTCTCACTCCCTAAGCACCTCTGATTCCTTGGTACTTTCTTGGGGTTTGTGATAGTGTTGCAGATTCACATTTGAGGATTTGAAGTTAGAATTGCAGATGATAAAGAATATATAGACTTGGACATTTTTGAGTCTGGATTACCTCACTCTCTACAATCTTTTCTAGATCCATTTATTTATCTGCAAGTTTCATTCCTTCATTTCCCATACAGCTGAATAAATAGTAAACCATTGTGTTTATGTACCACAGTGTCATTTTACACACATCTGCTGAAGAGCATTTACGCTGTTTCCATTCCATGGCTGTTGTGAATAGGGCAGCTATGAACACTAATGATGAAATATCTGTAAAGTACAATGTCCAGGCCTTGGCCCACATGCAAACAAGTGGTTTAGCTGAGTCATATGGTTGTTTTATTTACAGCCTCTTAAGGACTCTTCAGGATGATTTCTAGAGTGACTGCACACACAAATAGCCGGGTAGAAATGTGTCATTAGGTTATTTGGTCATTGAGTAAATGCCGTGGGATATATTTATTTAAACTAAAAAAGCTGCCATCTTACTATAGAGTACAATCCTATGGAGACCATTACCATTGTTACAGTCCATTATTGATCAAAACACCAGGGTATTGCCCATTATCTCAAGTTATCTTATTTCCCACCTCTAATGCTTCTACTTTCATACAAGTTACAGTTTTATACATTGTAAGTACATCGATACAGATGTTTAATTATTGTCGTGTGCAGTTGCCTTTTATGTCATTAATGAATTAAAAAGGAACAGATTAGAATCACTTTCAATGTCCTTAAATCTGTCTATGTAATTGCTTTTCACTGGCACTCCACTGATCCTAGCTTCTTTCTAGAGTAGGTTGCTAGGAATGAATTCTTCCTACTTTTGTTTTGCCTTGAGGTTGGTGGGGGCATCTCTATTTCTTCTTTGTTGCATGAAAGCTACACTCAATAGAATTGGCCTGATCATCTATGACTTTCAACATTTGCTAATTTGTCCACCCCCCACCGTAACTAGCCAGGATTTTGTCCTTGGTCATTTCTGTTAGGCTGCAGACTTCGTTAATTTGCTTCTGAGACAACATCTTACTGCATGGTCCAAGTAGAGCTGAGCTTGTGATCCACCTTCTTGGGGCTCCCTAATGTGCAATCATAGCTGCCTTGGCTATGGTTACCTTGGTTGTGATGCTATTTGTTGACCACTTTGTATTCATGCTGAATGCTTTGCTTATACTAGACTAAGAGTTCTCTTTTGAAGTAGCAGTTTGAGTTGTATGTATGTAGCTATGAATCTTTCTATAGCTGTCTATATTTATGAGCATTAGAGTTCATTGAGTTTCTTAGATACTCAAACTAATCTAGGGTTTTGCTGCTGAACGATATACATTTTAAATCAAGAATGTGGAGGTTCTGGCAATTAGAAATGCTCTATAGGGATAACTGTAAGTATGTGTTAGTGAGGTGGTGTTTGTTTGATGGGTAGTGACTTAATTATCCTAATTCTATAATGTCTTTCCTCAGATCAGCAGTACTAAAACCTTTTTCTGATTAGCCCAGGTCATCAGTCAAAGTTTAGACACAGCTCTTGTTAGATGCCTTGTTAGATGATCTATATTTTCCATGTACCCATTTCTCTATATCATATTCTGAATATTTCCTTAAACTTAACACTTTATTAAGTATAAGTTCTACAGTTTTGTCTAATCTGTTAAGATCACAATTCTTCTTTTAATTTCTATTTTACATTTTAGTAATAGAATTTTGTTATATTTTCTGTCCAAATTTATTTTCCTTATTATTCCAGATACCATTGGGCTACTGTATTTCTCAATGTTGTAAGTTATTTTCCTCTGTTTCTACAGAAACTGTGCTTAATCTCTGTAGAGTTATGCCTCTTGCATTCAGTAACTGTTTCTAGCAAAAATACATTCCAGTTATACTCTTCTAATTCCTGTAATACTGTGGGAGCTTAAACTAGAAATTTACAATTATCTCAAGCCATAAGATGTTTTATACCCTGTTTTATAAATCTAGATGCCTTTTGTGCAGAGATTTTTATTTCTAAGCAGAAATTTTTTAAATAGAGGTTTATGGAAAAAATTTTGAGTGCTTGACCATAGAGAGAAATATGCATTCATTTGTTGGAATTGCATGCAGCCATTGTTAATGAAATTTTCAAGTAACATTTGTAACCTAATAAACTGTTTATAATTTAATATTAAATGAAGTTTTAGGATAAATATCATTTCTATAATTATGTCCAAAAATGAAATTATTTATTTATAACATTATAAAACAAAAGAAAGAAAATACTCCTAAAGATGAGGCCATGGAAATTATTTTAATTATGTTTTTTATAATTTAATGTAATTTCTGAATTCAAAATTTACCCCCCAAAAAAGTACCAGTTATATGTCACATGAAATGAATTTAAAATAAAAGTCTCTGGAGATTTCATGTGTTTAGGGAGAAGGCAATTTGTCCCCACACCCTCTTTCTCTCTGCTGGTTTGAATGCTTTCAGCCCCTTTATTCTCTCCTATGCTATTGGCATATTTGTTTTTGTAGCTGTCAGATTGTCATGATGTTTTCTTTGGAGATGAGGGCTCTGAGGCATCTTCCATCTTTCATATCTCTGAATACAACCCCAGGGGTGAATTCATGATGAATATTTAAGCTCTCAGAAAGGTTGTGAGTACCTCATCTTCAGGGTCATGACAACTGACAGCCTGTACAATATTCTAATGAGGGCGATGACAAGAGTCTGGACTAGTCACAGTGCAGACTTAGTCTGCTGACATCATTTACATAAATCAATGATATCTGAATGAACTCATTCCAGAATTATTAAAAATAATAACTGGATAATAAGATAATAATTGAGACCAGCCCTGTTTAAAATTTATATGGGGGTAACAACTACCCATACTGTCACCGCTCACCTCTCTTCTCTGCTGCTGTTGTAACAGAGCATTACTCATTATCATTCTTTCTTATAGAAACAGTTTTCCTTATTCATTATACTAATAACACAATGACTTCTTGTCGTTACACCAAGTAATTAATCCTCTGTGAGTAGGCCTGCTTTAATTTAAACATGCTAATCTTTTGCACTTTTCAAGTAGGAACTGAGACATCACCTAACAGATAATTAGTTTTTGCAGCTCCACATTACATCTCACAAATGATGGGGAGAGATTGAATCATGGATCAGCCAGAAAACATCCATTCCCCAAGCTTCACAGTATAGAGAGAGATGTTGCATGAAAACGGGGGTGGGGGGGATGACTATTGTTCATCAAAGGAGAACTTGAAATGTTTGTGCTTAAAAGTCGGATGTGGGAAGACATCACAAAAGTGAAAATTCTTAAGAGAAAAGAGATTATTTAAGAAGCAGGACTAAGTGAAGAACAGAAAGGTTAAAACATTTATTTGGCTAATTGTGTTTTGATTTCCACTGAGAAGAAATTTGAGAGTAAGGCCTGTTGAAGACAGAATAGTTCCTATGTAAACTTTTTTGATGAGCTGAACTCCTGAGCAGTTAAGGCAAACACTAATGCTTCCAAAAAGATGAGTTTAACTAGCACACACAGCATTAACAAATCCAGAGTCTATATACTGTCCAAGTTAAGTAGGTTATGAATAAGTTTTAGAAAACCTGTTTGTTCATGGCTGGACTTCAACCTAAGAGGAATAGAGCATTAAAACTGCTAATATTGAGGAGTATGTGGTAATCGTTAAGCTTGGTTAAAAGTCAAGTTCATCTAAGGTCTGATATCAGTAAGTTATAATCAACCATATAAAAGTTATAAGAAATTGATGTAGGTAAAGGTGAATAAAGAAGCTGGAAGTTTGATCGTGAAGCCACTAAGCAATAGAGTCCCCAATATCTCCATACAAAAGAGCCACAAAACGGAAGAGCATCCCTAATCGAGGAGAACTCAAAAGAAACCACAATTATTAGTATTCACAGCCAACAGCTTTAACAATGAGAATATGAAAAAATAGCAATATGATTGAACACAATGGAATCAGAAAAATGTGCCTGTAGTATAATTGTCATAAAAATATGATCTTGGTCAAATCAAAAATCATACACCAGAAAATTTCAACTTAGGCAAAAAAGACCCAATACCAAAAGAAAAATGAAAATATTTCAGACTGATGGAGTCCCGTAAATACAGCTAATCATAACCATAGATTTACACACTTCCTTCCAGATAGTATGCAGATATCTAGAGTGATCTGTGACACCAAAGATAGCTGGTATACCAATCTTATACTAATATTGCTCTGCGTAGTAGTTCATGCATTAGAGAAAGAAATTATTGAATTACTGTAGGGAGAGTAAGAAGCAGGTAGGCTTAGAAAAAGTACAAACAACTACTTCTTGAAACAGGTCAATGGTGCAGAGAGATTACTATATCCTTATCTCACTATTTCCTTCTCTCAGACACATTAAAGGTGTTAAACATATGTACAAATAAGGTGCTTATTTGGATTTAACTTAAATAGGAGTAAAGACTGTAATATGAAGATCTAAGGAACAACTAAAACCCACCTCTGATGATTTCCCTAGCTGTTGAAGCAATGATTTAATGATCAAAACTTTTCAAATCTTCAGTGATGAACACCTTAATAGCAGAAGCTCTGAGTGAGAGGTTGTGACCAAAGAGACAGCTATACATGCAAACATGACTACTTTACTGTACAAATATCTCTATCAATGGAGTGTGTTATCTTTGCTGCAATTCATGGACTTGAGGCTTAAGTCTTGGGATGAAAGTGTCCCTGATACCAGTACAGATAACCATCATCTATTCTCCAGCATTCGGTTTCTTCACCCTGTGTCATTTAGTTTTTCTAATTCTCTTGTAAAGCCTCCCCCGCTACACACACACACACACACACACACACACACACACACACAAGAGCAGTACTTTGAGAAGGAGAAGCAATGGAGCTTCTAGAAAATTGACAATTTGGGCTATAGTCTGTTCATTTGAAGTCTACATCCACTGACCCTTTGCAGATACACTTTGATATTGTAAGATAGAGTGACCACCTTGCCCTTATATCAAGGATGTTAGGGTTCTGCTAAACAAAAAGGCCTGAAATAATTAAATGTTGCTGGGACCAAAAGTCTGACAAGAGTCAACCCCAAGGTGTAAGGATTTCCTTTGGATCCTGGTTTCAGAATACACAGCCCAACTCTTTGGAGAAAGCGCGGTTTCCTATTATAGCTCCACAACAGTAGAAACCATCTTCCTGGTGCTTTCTCACATATCAGCGGAGCAGGAAGCAGAAAGAGGGCCATGAGCAAGGCTTAATTATCAACATCAAGTTGCCTACCACACAACCAATGGTCCACTTCCTTCGGCTAGGCTCACCTCCTCAAGGTGTCGCTGCTGTCCACAATACCACCACCATCTGGAGACCAAATTCTCAAACATGGGAGCACATGGGGGACAATCACATTCAAAGCACACTAAGGCTTTATTAGGTCTATATAC
Source organism: Rattus norvegicus (assembly GCF_021556685.1). NCBI lineage: Eukaryota > Metazoa > Chordata > Mammalia > Rodentia > Muridae > Rattus > Rattus norvegicus. Next base: position 39,676,210 of record NC_141550.1, read on the forward strand.
ATAAAGTCAAGGTCTTTCTAGAAAGTATGTTTCAGTATTTGCAGGTCCAAGAATAAAGGTTAATAAAAATTGGGCAAAAGGTGGAGTTCAGTGATCAAACACTTGTTTAGCATGGGTTAAATCCCAAGTACTGCAAATAAACAATAAAGAGTTTTAAAATCAATGGAATATCGTAATAAATGAAAACAAACGAGAGTACACATTCCCTTCAGAAATGGAATGTACGTTACCCAACTACATCGAGAGTCTCAATTAGGGATTCTAAGGCTTCTGGCTAAGACCAAAAGGAACAGGGTAGGTAGAACACTATTCCTGATTCTAATGATCAGAACTAAAGCTCCATAGAACTGTGCTTTCCCTGTGTCTGTAAACACATGTATATATCTGTGCACTGCCTACTTCACTCCAGCGAATTGACAAGCCCTAATCCCACTTTTAAACTTTTAGGTTTCCTTGGGTCGTCCCTGTTATTAGTACTTGTTAAAAACAATTGAGGATAAATCAGACTGTATCATGGCTGTGAATTACATGGATGCTTAAAAGGATAATATATACTTTTGATTTTAAAATTAGAGTAGTTTCCTAAATGTTATAGGAATTCACGTTCAGAAATGTGTGTCTGTCTCTCTCAACATTGAGCCATGCCCTTTATCTTTTTTTTTTATTAACTTGAGTATTTCTTATTTACATTTCGAATGTTATTCCCTTTCCTGGTTTCCGGGCCAACATCCCCCAACCCCTCCCTCTCCCCTTCTGTATGGGTGTTCCCCTCCCCATCCTCCCCCATTGCCGCCCTCCCCCCAACAGTCTAGTTCACTGGGGGTTCAGTCTTGGCAGGACCAAGGGCTTCCCCTTCCACTGTTGCTCTTACTAGGCTATTCATTGCTACCTATGAGGTCAGAGTCCAGGGTCAGTCCATGTATAGTCTTTAGGTAGTGGCTTAGTCCCTGGAAGCTCTGGTTGCTTGGCATTGTTGTTCATATGGGGTCTCCAGCCCCTTCAAGCTCTTCCAGTCCTTTCTCTGATTCCTTCAACGGGGGTCCCGTTCTCAGTTCAGTGGTTTCCTGCTGCATGCCCTTTATCTTAAGATAAACCCAAACTCCCTGCTAATTTCATAAGCAAAGGGTTGAAAAATCTTTGTGGGGTAAGCCTCTGCTTTATTCATGTCTAAATTTCCCCCCAAATTAGAAACAGCTTAGTAAACATTTTGTTAATTTTAAAATATGAGTTAATAGACATGCACAGGTTTACAATCACCTTTCAAAAGGCCAGAAAACACTGCACACTTGGCAATTCTAGCATATTCTTTCTACATGTTTGCATCAGTGACTAAATTCTGCTTCTCATAGCAATCATCTGAAGCTGAGGATTGACATTTCAAAAAAATTGTAGTCAAGCCAGTGTCTTTCTGAACATGTCTGCTCTAATTTATCATCTCGTGAATTTTTTTCTCTCCCACTTAATACTCAAAACCTGTGATATCTCTCACAGCATTTCACATGTTACTTTCCTTGTAAGTCCCTGCCATGCACTACTGAAATATTCCACTAATAAGCAAAGGAATCTCCAAGACTACAGATGGTGAGGCCAAAATCCCACAATCAGCAAACTCTTAGGCCTTTGTTCTTTCTAAAACTGCACCTACTGCCCTGTTTGTCGTAGTTTAAGGAAACAGATAAATAGTAAATTAAATCAATGAGTTGAACTTGGGAAAACACACAATGACTTGTTTGTGTCGAGAGTTAGTTTGTAACTACCATTACATCATTTTTCATTTGGAAAATAAAACTGTGTACGCTCAACAAGTGCTAGAGGAGGTGGGAAAGACATCTGACATTGCTCTCTGGCCTCTACATACGTACACATGTGTATGCACACACACATAAGAACACATATGTGCATACACTAAAGGAAAACTTAAACTCTGTAGGAATCACAATTGCTATGTCCATGTTTATAATTTTCTATCTTTGGCAACTATTAGGAAAAATGAGTAATTTTGTAAATAAATGCCATTTTGCACTATAGTATGACTCCATGACTATCCTCAAGATTCTATATGATTCACATTTTAGGGGAAATGGCATCTCAAGAGTCTGTAATAAATTGTCCCAGTATCTGATAAAAGGATGGATGGCCAGAAGGAAGAACAGGAAAACTAAGTCCAACAGCAAGAGTGATTTAGACAGTTGATAGCTCACGTGCTAATTGTGATTGGGATGTCACTGTTGATCTTGTAAGTGCTAGGACACCACTCATTTCAACTGATGTCTAATTAGAAACACACATGCAGTGAAAAGAATGGAGTAAGGGAGAGAGGAGGAGAGAGGGAAAATGGGTCACGTTAGTCTTTTTTACCATATTTTCTTTTGTGGACATATTTTTCTCTACAATTCAGTATCTTTAGCACATTTTTTTGATTTTATGTTCTTCCAGTGCCAATGAAATTGACTATTGCATCCCATATTCTAACTTGTACTGTCCATATGCTCTCTGAGTGTGGTTTTCTTCATGCTGTAGCAATACCTCCCCTCAGTTTAATACATTATTCTAACAGGCAAGTTTGGGGGTGGACCTAATTTGTTTGTCCTTTGACAGTAAGTCATCTACATACAGGGACTCTGTTCCAGAAACTTCTTCCAGGAAGAAAAGAAGATCAAACCAGTTTTCACTATTGTGCTCTTTATTAATAATCACCAGGTTTGGACCCTTTTAAAACTTCTCTGTGTATCCCAATCTAGGAGCTCTTTCTAGACAGAAAGTGTGTTTCTCCCCCTTCCTTCTGATACACAGGAATACTGTCATACAGGTCTATATTGATTTATTGATTCCCTCTGCCCGGCAGTGGGGTTAGATTTCCACCCAATCCGCCTGGTTTTCATCTTCCCACATGTACAGATACTGCAAAATGCAGCCCATAGCAGACCACAACAGTGGATTTCCCCAAGAACAAGAGTTACACATTGCTCACAAAGCCTGAAAATATGAGATGGGAGAGAAAAAAATACAATAGCAACTATGAAGTGAAAAAGATGTAGAAAAGCCATGTAAGGGTATGGTGTAACTATTAATCAATTCTAGATAAAGTACATTATAGAGACCATGTGTTTTTGAAAATTTTAATCTTTTAGATATATTCCTATTCTTTAATACAGACTAGGAAAGAGGCCCAAAAAGGAGGTTTTTTTTTTCTTTTTGCTCCAGTAGGTAGATAGGCAAAATGGAGAGGGAAAGAAGGAGCGGAGGGAGGGTGAGGGGAAGGGGCAGAGTGAGAGCAAGAGGAAGAGGGAAAACAAGAGTGAAAATGTTAATTTTAGGTAGTAGCCTGAGCCAGGAAGACAATAACCTTTTTGCTATGATTAAAGGATACTCGAGCATACTTTGCATGATGGTTGCAATACTATAAGAAAATAGATGATACAAAAAATTAACTTCCAGAAACAACTATGCAGATTAGGTAACATGGAGGGAGTCGAACAAAATGGCAGCTGACCATGCTCCTTCAGTTATGGTCTCCTGACTTTGTATTCACATACCAAACCATTCACAGGAGTGAGACAACAGTGTCTTACATGTCTCAGTATGCTGCTGAAACATATCTTGAAGAAGGTCCAAAGAGAGGACTGTCCTACTCTTCTGCAAGGCTGTCCTGTTTGAAGAGAGAGGCCCCTTGTGTAAGGAGGAGGGAGCTTGAGGCCTGAATCCCATTACTGAAAGCAGTAATGAGAGGAAAGCCAGCACTGAGCAGGATCCCTACTTACACTAACAGGGTCAGCACTCACAGACTGATCCGTTGAAGTCACATTAGAATGGTGTCTGCCTGGTTCTGCCACCTAACTGGCCTTCATCCTTAGTCAGCAAAACAAGGGACAAGACTGCCTACTGGGTACAAAACATAAAAATGAGCACAGGACTTCATCATGCATTCAGTTCTGTGAGAACTCCACACCAGAAAATAGCCAAGGTGTATTGAGTATGACCACGCTCAGGTCAGAGACTCACAGAGGGAGCTTCTGTGCCTACACAAACATCCCACAAACATCTGTGTACAGTGGGAGAAACTGGAATGATAGCCTACATTAATACCAGCCTGTGACATAGAAGAATGTGACAGAGAGTAAGGTCTGGGCTACCTTACCCAAAGGCTGAAAATTTAGTATGTAAGAAAAATTGACAGTGAAGAAGGCTGGGAAATGCCCTCTGGATATCAGAATGTGAAGTGTGGCTTATTATTGCACTGGCGCACACACTCCAGAGTAGAGATTTAAGGTGTTACAGTGAACTAGAGAATCTGTCACAGCTCTACATCTCTGTTCCATCCCTCATTTGGAGCAAAAAGAATGTGGAACCTGTGGTGGATGACTCTCCCACCTGTAACCAACCCAATATCACTTGGGATAGGCATGTATCTCTTCATAGGTATGTATAGCTGTGAGACTCTGGTGTGATACAGTCCATGCCATGCTCAGTAGCCAAAATGAAAATAAGAAGAAAAAGTCTTTTAACCAATTCCCCAACTTTTAGTTAGCAGAGACAACCAGTGCACAAAGGCAGAGACTTTAGTCTTTCCTACACTAGGCAGAGAACTGTGTTCCAATGAGACAATCTCAGGTTTAGGACCATGGTGTGGGCCTAGTATCCCCATAGATCTATAGTTCCTTGCAGATATGAGACTCAGACACAATGCAATTTAATGCCCAGCCCACTGCTGGGTAACTACCACAGTATTACCCAGCACAGAATGGAGCAAGTCTCTGTTCCTTGACTGTAGGACACAGAGGGTGCTGAGCATAGGATTTGACCTTAGAACACAATGCCAGGGTGATAAATCCTAGTACTGGACAGATCCCAGACGTCTATTCTTAACCAATATTCTTCCACAGAGCCTGTAAAACAGCACTGGCATTAGCGGAAGATACATGTGGTCTCATCCATTTGACTTGGGATAACCTGTTGTTACCAGCAGTAGCGTCGGGCCGTGAATCCACCGTAGCAACAGGATGCTCATCGCATTGTGATCCTTGCCTATCCTCAGAGATTGTCTCAGAGAGCAATAGGCTCAATGTGTGGTGCAATATTGACCGCAGGAATAACATAGGAACCTGCAACTGGTCCATGAGCCAGTCAGAAACACACAGCTGACTGACTGTATGGGCTCGTTACTACAGATGAACCTCAGGGGGAGGAAGGAACTACCCTTTTCACCAATTCTTGTTGATCAAGAGCAACTTCAGGTTTATAAGAAACATAGACTTTGATTGCCCTCTAGTGGTAAAACAGTGGCAGCACACCAAGAGTCGACAGAATGACCTTGGACTTGGGCACCATTCTGCTGAAATGTACAGAGGATCAGGAAATTGAACAGAGGATGGGAGCAATGGGAGATGGGAAACTGGGGGGGGGGGGTAGCAACCAGAAAGTCCCAGATGCCAGGAAAGCAAGAGCTTCCCAGGAACCCCACGGGGATAACATTAGTTAAAATACCCCACCAAGGGGAAGGAAAAGCTGTTCAGACCATATCCAGAGGTTAGGCATGGCCCCCAACTGAGGGATGGGGCCACCCACCCATCTCCAAAATTTTAACCCAAAATTTCTCCTGTCTAAAGGAAATATAGGGATAAAGATTAGAGCAGAGACTGAAGGAATGGCCATCCAGAGACTGCCCCACCTGGGGATCCATCCCACATGCAAGCACCAAACTCAGACACTATTGCTGATGCTAAGAAGTGCTTGCTGACAGGAGCCTGATACAGCTGTCTCCTGAGAGCCACAGCCAGATCCTGACCACTACAGATGTGGATGCTGGAAGCCCACCATCAGTGTGATCATAGGGACTCCCATGGAGGAGTTAGGGGAGGACTGAAGGAGCTGAAGGAGCCTTATCTGCTATCAATGGGAGAAGAAGCCCTTGGTCCTTTGAAAGCTTGATGCCCCAGTGTAGAGGAAAGCTAGGGTGATGGCACAGGAGTGGGTGGGTGGTGAAGCACCCTCATAGAAGCAGGGGAAGGGTTGCAGAGGGGAAACCTGGAAAGGGGATTAACATTTGAAATGTAAATAAATAAAATATCTAATTTAAAAAAGAATAACAATAATAAAAGATTAATAAAAAGAAAAATTATTCTTGCCTTCTCAAAAATCAGTTCTTAGTAATCATCAAAAAAAGAAAGAAAAAGAAAAGAAAAGAAAAGAAAAGAAAAGAAAAGAAAAGAAAGAAAAAGGACCATCAGTTTCTAGAAAGAGAGAGGGGCACATGGGAGGAAGAGCCTGCTTAGAATTTCTGGGAAGGTGAACACAAACAAAACACAATTATGAAAACAGGAAATACATGTAGATACCTCCAATGCCCAGACAATGCTGTACAGCCAAGAGATTTCATGAAAGTGTGACCTCATTGAAAAGTCAAAATAAGTTACCAGAAGCGACAAAGTGACCACCAATATGAGTTAACACTTGGATTGAGACTTTAAATGCCGCTTTAAAGAAAACTCAATGAACTTGAAGAAAATAACTCAGAAACTTAACAGTGGAATCAAAGACATCTAAATAAAAAACAACAGATCTTTAAGCTGAGAAAAATTATACTAACTAGAATTAAGTACTGGAGAAAGAGCACTAGCACAATATATGAAACAGGAGGGGGAAAGTAGGGAACTAAAAGATGTGCTGTTAGAAGATGCATGGTGGGCTTGGGGAGCAAAGGTGGATGGAGAAAGCCTACTGGAGCATCAGAGCAGCCTGAGAAGAGCAAGCACTGGGCACTGGCTCTCAAGACGGACTGCAGGAAAAAACCAACAATCTTCCCAAACTCAGAGATGAATAAAAACATCCAGATACAGGATGATTAAAAGTTGCAAATCATATTCCACTCAACTGCATCTGCTCCAAGATATAATCAATCTTTCAAAGTTAAAGGCAAATGGAAGAATCTCAAGGGTACAAAAGAAAAATAACATATAATGGTGGCTCGATTCCACTTACAATGGCCTTTTGAGCAGGAATCATTTTGACTTGGAGAGAGTGGCATGTGATTTTTATAGCACTAAAAAGAACAAACCACAAATTAAGAATTTGTAACCAGCAAAGATATACTTTAAAACATATGACAGGTAAAGACATGGCCAAACAAGAATTGGGAGAATATACACCTGTTATATAAGAAGCACTATTTAATACCTGTTTTATAAGAAGCACTAGAAGAATGGGGTTGGGGATTTAGCTCAGTGGTAGAGCGCTTGCCCAGGAAGCGCAAGGCCCTGGGTTCGGTCCCCAGCTCCGGAAAAAAAAAAAGAACCAAAAAAAAAAAAGAAGCACTAGAAGAAATTCTAAAACTGAAAGATCCATTAATGAACAACAATAAAAAAAACAAACAAAACACTTAGAAATATAAAACTTTTAGGCAAGAGTAATTATATAAGAAAGTTGAGAATGTCCTATCATATCTTTAGAATGCACACTAGACAACAAAGACATTAATAATTATATAAATTATATTAATACATTAAGATGCTGTTGCTACAGAAAGATTCAAAATAGAACACAGAGTAGTTGAAATGAGGGAGATGGGGAAGGAGAATAGCAAAGAAACCACTGCTTGCATACTTGATTCTAATAATTGTGGTTATTAAAAAAATTGTTTAAAAAATCTTGTTAACCATGTGTCATGATTACCTAATGCAGCAGTGGCACACACACCTTGGCATTAACCAACACTTCTCTAATTAGACTTAAGGCCAAATCAATAAGATAGAAATCATGCAGGGAATTGAAAACTTATCCAACTAGCCCGGGATATCAAAGTGCTGAAACTTAGAGGAGAACCTGTAACCACCATCTTACTTAATCAGCAGAATCCCTAACTACATTCTAAATATTTTTTTAAACTCACCGATAAGTTTAGTCCTCACTCCTCATCAAAAAACTTCTCTTTACAACAGACAGATACCGTTACAGAAAATCACAAAAGCCAAAGTACAGAGTTGAAGATCCAATCCCGGTGGTTACATCCACCAAACACTCTGACATGTAAGGCTCAGGGATCATTGCAGAAGAGGTGGCAGTCAGGGAGTTTGCTGTTAGAGTGTATCTAAGTAATGTCAGAATCTATAGCCATAAAGTTTTACCAATGTGAGTCCCTAAACATGAGCCAAACATGGAAAACAGCAATAGACTCATGAGAACTCACAGAGAAAAGACCACAAGACTTCAACCCTACAAAGAACTATAGGCAACTAAGAGAAACAGAGAATAGGAAAATCATTTTTCTAATGGAAGAGCACACCAATTGTTTATCCAATATCAAATGTTCAGCCCTGAAAACATACATGCAAGTAACATTTACAAAGACTGGACAGGTTATATTTAGGAATATATATATATATGTAACAAAAATTAATGAAAAATAAGGGCATGAATTTGAAAAAGGGCAAGGAGTATTTGAGGTTTGTTGGGAGGAAAAGAATAGGAGTAATTATATAATTATAACTTCAAAAATAAAAGATAAATCTAAAATCAATAAAAATAGTTAAAAATGCATGGTGCAGCATACTTTAATGCCAGCTAAGGCTACATAGTGAAACACTGTCTGAAAAGAAGACAGTGTTTTTAAAGTCCACTATGTGAACCACATTGATAACCAGAAATAAAAAAATTAATTATAGGCAAATCTAAAAAATAATCAAAGACTCAAAATACAGTACCAGATACTAGGTTAGCTCAGTGGTAGAGTAATTGACTGTAAAACATACTGCTAGAGGAAGTAAGCAAAAAGAATGATGTGGGGCAGTGTGAAGGAGAGAAAACAAATCATGAGAAGACCAGAAAACAGTGGACAAGATGGTTGTGGTATGATTAGCACCTCAGTGTTAATGGATCGAGTTCTCCAATGAAAAACAGAGATGAGTGGGTGGAAAATCAAAAGCAAGACCCAATTGTCTGTTATATATAAGAAACTCATCTGCTAGGACACACACGAATGAAAGTGAAGGGATGGGATAAAATATTTTACAAAAAAAAAATGGAATCCAGAAGAAAGAAGTCTAGATATACTTACCTCTCATAAAATTGACTTATGATCAAATACAATGCAAAGAGGCAGAGAAATAATTCCATAAAGCAATAGAGAGATCAATTGACTAAAAACAAATTGAAGTCCTAATTGCATTTGATATTGGGGGATCTAAGAATGTAAGGCAAATATTAATAAACGTGAAGGGAAAGTCAAGTGAGTTTGCACAAGAGAAGCGTGTGGCTTTAATCCCACTTTCATCAGAGGACCTATCATGGAAAGGGAAAGATCACTAAAGAAATTATAGAGCTCAAAGTGTACCCTCCACCAAGAAACCTAACAGACAGGTATAGGACAGTCTATGCAGTAGCTATAGAACATGGCTTCTCACTAGCACATGGAGCATCCTACAGAATATTTATATAGTCAATGACAAGAAAATCTCAAAGATTTATAAAATGGTAATAAAATATATTATATCTGCTGGCAGCTAAGCGATAAAACTAAAAATCTGTAGTGAAAGGGAGAAAAAACTTTTGAAAGTATAAAACTAACACAGTACTCAAGCGAACTATTGGACCAGCAGTGGATCAAGGAAAAAGAAAGAGGACTAAAGGATCACTCCAAAAAAATGAAGACTTGTTGCAGGAAGCTACAAAAATGGCCCCTTGAGGGATGCATATACTCAACAGTGCCTACAAAGAAAGCAGAATTGTCTCAAAGACAACCCACCACAAGGACAAGCTGAAACCAAAATTACGAGAACAGGAGGCATGATAACAACCCGAGTAGAAGTTAATGGAATGCATTCATTGATAAGTGGCTATTAGCCCAAATGCTTGAATTATGCTAGATGCACAGAACACATGAAACTCAAGAGGGATGACCAAAATGTGAATGCTTCACTCCTTCTTTGAAAGGGGAACAAGAATACCCTTGGCAGGGAATAGGGAGGCAAAGTTTAGAACAAAGGCAGAAGGAACACCCATTCAGAGCCTACCCCACATGTGGCCCATACATATACATCCACCAAACTAGATAAGATGGATGAAGCAAAGATGTGCAGGCCAACAGGAACCGGATGTAGATCTCTCCTGAGAGACACAGCCAGAATACAGCAAATACATAGGCGAATGCCAGCAGCAAACCACTGAACTGAGAACGGGACCCCCGTTGAAGGAATCTTAGAAAGGACTGGAAGAGCTTGAAGGGGCTCGAGACCCCATATGTACAACAATGCCAAGCAACCAGAGCTTCCAGGGACTAAGCCACTACCTAAAGACTATACATGGACTGACCCTGGACTCTGACCTCATAGGTAGCAATGAATATCCTAGTAAGAGCACCAGTGGAAGGTGAAGTCCTGGGTCCTGCTAAGACTGAACACCCAGTGAACGTGATTGTTTGGGGGAGGGAGGAAAGGGGGGGAGCATGGTGGGGAGAACTCCCATAGAAAAGGGGAAGGGGAGGGGTTAATGGGATGTTGGCTGGGAAACCGGGAAGGGGAATAACAATCGAAATGTAAATAAGAAATACTCAAGTTAATAAAGATGAAAAAAAAGAAAAAAGAAGTTAATGGAAACCAGATGCAAAAGCAGTTCTAAAGATCAATGAATTGAAGAAGTAATTGTTCAAAAATATCACATGGATAATTGATAAACCCTTAATTAAGAGATGTAAGAAGAAATGGGAAAAAACTTGTGTGAAGTCAAAGGTAAAAAGAGAGACCTTGAGATACCACAGAAATGAAGAGAACTGCAGAGATATCTGCCAGTAGTTAGATGCCAAAGAATTTTAAAGCTTGGAAAACTGTAGGAAGTTCCGGGACACAGACACCTTCCAAGATCAGTCAGGAAGAAACAACAAACTGGATAGGCTAACAGTAAACAAGATTGAATGCATAAACAAAAATGTCTCCCATCAAAGAACAATGCAGAGCCAGATGGCTTCACGCCTAGGTACTACTAAGCATTTCAAAACAGAACAGCACTCTTTTTAAATTATGAGGATAAACTTGAAAATTATGAGACCAGTATTAATTTAACACCAAAAGCAGAGAAAGACTGAAGAAAAAAAGCAAGCTACTAGGAGAGAGGTATATGTGATAAATATGGCTGACAAACACTCGACGAAATCCCAGCAAGGGAAATGCAACAGAAGCTGAAGGATTTACCATGGTGACAAGCATCTCATCTCAGGTTGCAAAACTGAGTCAATGTGCCACTCAACAGTAGGATAATGATAAAATCTGGAACAAGACAAGTCATCAGTTCTGCTCAGCAGACTACCCAGAGTCATAGCCAGGGGGCGACAAATAGGCAAGAGAAAGAAACAAAGCAGTTTGAATGAGAAAGAAGTCACATGATCAATTTGATGTCATTATTGAATGTATGGAAAACACAGAGGATGACCTTATCTGACATCAGTAGGATGGGAGGCCCTTGGTCCTGTGGAAGCTCAATGCCCCAGCATAGGGGGATGCTAGAGCAGTAAGGCAGGAGGGGGTAAGAGGGTAGAGGAGCACGCTCATAGAGGCAAAAGGGAGGGGGAAGGGGAAATGGGATGGGGAAATTTGTGGAGGTGTAACCAGGAAAGGAGATATCATATAAATGCAAACAAATAAAATGATTAATAAAAAAGAAAAACACCTTAAATGATAAATAATCAAATTCTTTCATAATTAAAAAGCAAGCACTGGAAGGTGCAGGACATGATGACCACTCAAACATTAGTAACATTGCTGCACACGACACTGTGCTGTGACAAACACCATGCACAACCAAAGCAAACTGAGGAGGAAAGGGTTTACTTGACTAACTCTTCCAGGTCAGTCCATCACTGAGGGAACCTGCGATATGAACCGTGGAAGAATGTTACTTACTGTCTTACTTCCAGACGATCCTTCTTATACTGCCCAGGCCTACTTGCCTGAAAGTGACCCAGCCCTCAGTCAGCTGGGCTATCAATTAGCAATCAAGAAAGTGCCACACAGAAATTTCCACAGGTCAGTCTGATTAAAGCATTCATCAAATAAAGATTCCCTTGTGTCTAGTTGGCAGATGTAGATCCCCAGGAAAAACAGTAATCAAGAAAATAACCCTATTTTTTATAGCTACAAAAAGCAATAAAATATGGAAAAGTGAATTTAACTAAGGAAAAAGAAATTGAAGACCACACATAATATCTACGCAAAAATATACAAAATGGAATCTATAAATTTTATGAATTACAGAATCAATACTGTTGAAACACTTATATCTAAAGAAATGCACAGACTTAATGCAATCCTTTTCAAAATTTCAGTCTAATATTTTCAGAAAGCTAGAAAAAACTAACCTAAAATTTAAATGATAATCATATCCAAATTTTCAAGGCCACCTTGAATTTAAAAAAAAGGGGAGGTATTATACACTACTTGACTTCAAAATATAATATAGCCAACAGTATACACCTTTAATCCTAGCATTTGCAAGGAAGAAAGAGATGAATCCATGTGGGTTCAAGGCCTGCTGTTTACTCAGCAATTTTCAGGCCATGTCTGAAAGCATGTATACATACACTCATACATACATACATACATACATACATACATACATACATACATACATGGCAGAGTGGGGAGGGCAGCAAGAGGGGAAGAGAGACAGGTATGGTGATAAATACCTATAATCCCAGCATGTAGGAGCTAGAGGCAGGAGGATTACCAATTCAAGGCCTCCCACAGGTACATCATAATCAGCTCAGACTTCATAAGCCACTGTGTCAAAACACACACTCACACATACACACACACACACACACACTTTAGCAAACAAAACAACATGATATTGTCATTAAAACAAGTCTGTAAATACACTGGGCATAATATAAGCACAAAGGTAATCAGTTTGTCGGTAGCAATGCTGAGAGCAATCTTTGAAAAAAGCATGTTCTTTGTTCGTATTTTCTTTTAATTTCTAGCACTAGCCAATTGGATGAACAAGTGTGGAAGAATGAAACTAGAATGCATACTCTTATTAATTTCAAAAATTAAATCACAATATAGAGGATTTGGGATCTCTAAAACTGTGACCCAAAACTATGAAATTCCACAGAGGAAATACTTCTTGGAGTAGAATTTATGGAAAAAGACCCTAAAAGGAATAAACAAGAGAGTGAACTCAAAACCTACAGGAAGGAGAAAACATCTGTAAATGGTATAGCTGACAAGGAGTTAATACACAGAATCTATTTAGAACTCAAAAACTCAACAGTAAAACTATAATACACTTAAGGTGAGCAAGACTTGGAGGGACATTACTCAAAAGAAGATGTACAGAGTTCATCAGGGATACAAAGAAACACTCAACAGCATTCGTCACCAGGGAACCATGAGTCAAAATCACAGTGTGATAGCATCTCATTCCTGATGAGTTATCATCAGAAAGAGGAAAGACGTGAGCATGGATGGAGGAAAGAGCTCTGAATACTGTTCCTGAGGATGTAAATTTGTATGGCCACTGTAGGAAACCTTCAACAAAGTACAAACAAAATCACAGTTTGATCCAACAATATAATATATGCAAATAAAATTGTTCACTAAAGAGACAACTGCTCCCCCGACCCTGTGTTAACTGCAGCACTAGTCACAGCAGCCATGGAATGGAAACAAACGTGATTTTCATCATCACCTTGAGAGTATTTGATCCTTTAGACAATTTCACTCTAGGAAAAAGTAAAACAACTGTTCTTTTATGGAAATATGGAAATACAACTTTGAGATTTTGTTTATGGTTCTGAATGTTTGCCAGTTACAGGTAGGAGTATCTCATCCTTGAGAAGTAGACAGTAACAGGGATATAGACATGTGTCCCTTCTGGTAGTGATGAACAGAGCACAGCTCCAAAGGAGGACATGGCATCCATGAGGAGACAGAGATGACCAATTTTAAAGCTCCACTCTTGTCCTCTTTGTGTTGCCTGCTATGTAAGTATGCCGTGCTTACTCTAAACTGTAATAATTATCAAGTGTCTGTTTTACAGAGGAACTCATCTTGACATGAAAAAGTGTCATTTTCATTTGCATGGTCCTGACTGTTGTCTTTGTATGTCATCAGCTGATATGTCACTAAGACATTATATCTTTCCATTAGACACTAATGCAGCTGTGATCTGTGCAAAACAAAGATGTCCTATGTGCTTAGGAAAGATGTCTAAGTACAGAATAGAAACCCTCACTCCAAACTCAGTTTTATATTCATATTTGCAATTGCATCGTTCCAGGGAAAAAGCTACAAGCAGCCAAGGAAACAAAACAGAAATATCTGCACATTCTGGAACATTGATGGTTTCCAGAGGAAGGGCTTGGCCTAATAAACTGTACCTCCTGAATGCAGTAGAGTCAAAATTCACCTATAAAATCCTTGAAAACTGAGTAAGCATGTTGGCTTCTAACAAAAAAATTATATTTGCTGTCCAGAATAGTTCAGATTGCAAAATTACAATGAGCATTGCTGCCCACTCACATAGCAAATCAAAAAAAATTAATAAAGGGATTTTAGGTTTCTGTGGTATAAAGTTCTCAAAAATGAAAAATAAAAGAGGAAGATTAAGCAAAACATTTTATCTAAAAGTAGTCAAGTGCATTGTGAAGCCCGAGTGATAAATCAAACCAATAACAGCAGCAGGAAGGGGAAGAAAGACTCTTAAAATCTTGAGCCTGAACCGACAAGAAGCCCAGATAGTAAAAGGCTGTTGCCTCCAAGCCAGAAGGTCTGAGTTTCCTCCTGGGAGCCCACAGGATGAAAGGAGAGAACAGGTTCTCACAAGTCGCCCTCCAACCTCCGTATGCAAGCACTAGCATGCAGTGATAAATGCATGAGCAAACACATGCGGAGACACACAAATAATAAATAACTGTAATGCTTTAAAAATTAAACCCTCCGGTTCTGTCTTACTACTCCTAGAACCGGGAAGGTGGAGGTCAGTGCTTTCCTTGGGCTCTGGAGTCGTTGATCAGTCTGGGCAACATAATGAGATCCTCTCCTAAGAAGGGAGGGAGGAGAGAAGTGGAGAAGAGATGGAGAAGAGAAGACTGGAAGAGAGAGAACAAAGGAGGAAAGGAAGAGAAGGACTGGACAGCACAGGAGGGAAGAGAGGAGAGCGGAGGAACTAACAGGAAGAGTTCAGGTGTACTTATTTTTACTTTTGACTGGCAATAAGGAATAGAGGATATTAAGGATGGATTTTTAGGAATCAACTGTAGAAAGTATTGGGGAAAATAGAAATCTGACATAAAATAAAATTATGAGATCAAGTAGATACTACAAAACATCAGCTCAGACTGTTGTAGACACAAGTGGACAATATACACATGGACTAAAAGGTAAGAGTTTTAAATTCATGTCTAGTGTAGCAAAATACATAGTAAGTCATCTCTTTTTCAAAGTCCTAGGTTTCTGACTGAGAGGGGTGTGAATCTCTGTGGTGGATGTTGGGCCTGTTACCAGCAACTTCTCTGAAGCTTTTATACACACACGGATTCAGCTGATGGTTAGCAGTTTTGTGTCTGGGGATTTCTGCATTGAAAACGAAGCAAGAAAACAAATGGGGAAAGTAAAACCTTTAGTGTGCAAAATAAAAGTTGTGCCAAGAAAACTGTTTGTGTACATATAGTGTGAAATTGAGATATGAAGCTTGCACACTTAGAACATTGGGAGGTGGGGTTAAGCGTCTTAACAATGACAGTAATAATACTTCAGTTAGACACTAGAAAGCTTCTCATTAACCTAATTATTACTACACACAGCCCAGAGCCACTGACCACTGCATGAAGCAGAGACCCTTAGAAATAAAAGAAAAGTAGGCATTATTCTCAAAACTAAGAAGCTCCGGGTACTTCCTAATCATTCACTCAAGGATAAAACATATCTGTAAAGCAAAGTTCCTATTTATTTTTGTTATCAAAGCTTAGCAGCTTCGGTGACAAACGTATGATGCCATCCGGCTTAGTTGTCAACCTCATATTTTCAAGGGACATTGTTTACTCAATGGCTGTCATTTAGAAATACTGTAATGTTCTTTCTTGAGAGGAAGAGAGCAATCGTGCACATTGTCATGCAACCAACCAGACTTGGGCTTGTTGGGCTCAGCTGGAAGGTGGCAGAGACAATGGTTCTTATTATATGAATCACAAGTATATATGCTGTCGATCAATCACAATTACTCTGACAGCTTCTGCCTGGAACACACACTTGACATCTGCTGGGCCACACGAGAAGCACTTTCTGAGAGGAAAGGAGGCAGTGCCCTTTCCTTTCTGTGAAGACAGAACAATGTTTTTGCTGCCATGGCTCCCATCTAAACAGCAAAGGAAAGCTTTCGGCATGACTGGCTAATGTTCACCAAGATAGCCAAAAGGATCACCTCTGAGCTTTGTCATGACTGGTATTTTAACTGACCTTCACTTTGCTAAGAGGTGCACTATCTTTCTTTCTCCCAAAGTATAGAAAATTGGGCCTTTCAAGGTCGTACAAGCTTGCAAAGTCCAAGTCAGGACCAAAGGGAAAAGCATTTCCATCATGCATTTATCTTACCAAAAAGAACTGAAAGTGTCTGCCTGGTCCCTCCTTCTTCCCTCTCTGGATTAATTAATATAATAGTTTAGTTTTTTTTTTCAGAATGTGGGCTTAAAGTGAGAAAGGTTTGATCCTGCTCAGATTGTGTGACCCATTTAGCAAACAGATGACATTATCTTTGAACTATAGAGTTTTAGAATGAACGCAGATTTTCAAGACCATTCCATACCCTTTATTTTACAAAGGCATATCACAGACCAGAAACTGCAAGGCTTTCCCACAGCCATCTAATCCTCAGAAGGAGGGGGTAGCTTCCTGGGCATCCGGCTGCATCCCTTTTCATGAGAGTTGATGATCTGATAATGAGTGTTCAGCCATATTCACAAATCTCACAGATACGTTTACAAGTGATTTTGACTTAGCATCCCATCCAAACACTTACCACTATAGAGGTGGTAGCAAGCATTGGATTCCATCTTTCTATTTTTTTTCAGAGCTGAAGACCGAACCCAGGGCCTTGCGTTTGCTAGGCAAGCGCTCTACCACTGAGCTAAATCCCCAACCCCTCTATTTGTTTTTTATCTAGATGTACAGTACCTAGCTGCCTATGATGTGTAAGTCTTGGATCTTAGTAAAGCTATCATGTCAGTGATTCCTAATGAAACTTTTCTCAAACATGAAGATCATTTCTTCTGAATGAATGAATAAATAAATAAATAAATAAACAAACAAACAACAATAAAACTAGCCTACATAGCAAATGTAAGAATATGCTGTTATTGTCATACTGGAAAAATTATTAATATATAAAGAAAACAGGAATTACTATCTGAAAGCAAATCAAGCTATAGAATCATTCTTTCCAAAAGAACATTTTTTAATAAAAGCATACATACAAACTGTGTGCTCATGGGTATTCCTTATGAAATACTTCATTAATGCAATGTTTAATCTCTATATAATCACTAAGGAGATGGAAATTTGTGAAAATATCATTACTTATAAATAACAGTGTCAAAAGAAATTAGAAAGGGCTTTTGTTAGCTTCTGAGTGGTTTCTTCAGCCAGGGTGTGGTCTCCAAACTCAGCTGACAGTGTCAGAACTCCATCGATCTGGGTTGCCTTCTGAAGGGGCATTGTTCACAGTCTTTATGAAATAAGACTTCCCTTGCACAGAACTTCAGGCACTAAATAAGATTTATTGAAAATCCTAATGTCCCCCTGGTGTCTCATGAAGCATGAGGCTCTTGGTTACAGTTCTGTCTTTGCCATTTTGGACAAGACATTTAACTTCAGGTTTATTTTTATTGCTTTTTGAAGTCACTTTGTCTGTAGCATGGAGAAAAATATTGCTAACATTTTTCAAACAATTTTCTGGGAATAAAATTTGATAATGGTTATGAAAGTACTCTGTAACACATAGAACATGAAACTGCTCACTTCGAGCCTCTAAATCCAAATGGAAGGGGTATTAATTGGCAGAACTTACATGAAATAATTCTACTTAGAAGCAGGAGCCCTCCACACATGCCATGCCTCTGATTTAACAACCCCTCCTCTGTGAATCTGCTCTAGGGAAATAACTAAAAGTGTGATAAGAAATGTGCATACAAAACCCTCAAGAACAAACTATTGATAATAAATAGAAAAGGCAATGAAGCCAGTGGATAAGCTAGCTAACAGCATAAATTAACACACACACACACACACACACACACACACAACCACAACCACAAACCAATTGATTAAATCCAGCTATTCAATCATCATATCTTGAAAAATTGTTATACTGACAAATGCATATAATACTGAAAAGCAAAACATATATGTGTATGGTGATATTACACACACACACTACAGTTATAAGTAGGTGAATGATTATGAATGTGGCACCACCTACCTAATCATTCTAGGAAGTGGAATTATGGGTAATTTTCACCTCCTTTGAACTTTTCCAAAATTTTGTCTTTCTTCAATTGACTTTTCTTATTAGAGCCATAATTAGATTCTTAATAAAAGAGAATAATGGACCAGCACTCATGAGCATCATTCACAGGCACACAGAGAACTAACTACCCATGATCAGAGTACCTCCTATCCAATTACAGGGCCCTGTGCCAACCATTGTCATACATGATGTGGGGTAGGTCTTGATATTTCTGTGGTCAAGCTGAGGAAAACAAAGTGGAAATTTCTGGTTTCTCTGGAGACTCATTTGTGTCATGAGATATTTCCCTGGAAGCTATTATGAGAGGATGTTTTGATAAAGCAGACAAGTGAGAGGATGTATGACTTTTGGAAAAAATATAAATAGAACCCAACAGACACTAAAAGATGTTCTTGCTTTGGTTCACCTTGAAATGCTTTGCTGCTCTTTGTTGATGATGCTTTTGTATTAGTACAACTCGCAATGTTTTGCTGGTCTCCACTGAGCTTTGTTTATTGTGGGTTCATAGAGAGACACACACTGAAGAATTTATCATGATAGTCTGGCTTTGTTTTGCTGCTTTTGTGTACTCGTCTCTGCCTTAGTGTGTAACAGGATGATATAATGTCTTAAAGTAGAGTATTGGTGAGTGACATACAAAGAAAATGGTCAGGACCAAGCAAATGAAAACTGACACTTTTTCATGTCAAGATGAGTTCCGCTGTAAACAGACACTTGATAATTATTACAGTGTAGAGCAAGCATGGCATACTTACATAGCAGGCAACACAAAGAGGACAAGAGTGGAGCTTTAAAATTGGTCATCTCTGTCTCCCCATGGATGCCATGTCCTCTTCTGGAGCTGTGCTCTGTTCACTACTACCAGAAGGGACACATGTCTACATCCCTGTTACTGTCTACTTCTCAAGGATGAGATACTCCTACCTGTAACTGGCAAACATTCAGAACCATAAACAAGTTCTCAAAGTTGTATTTCCCACATTTCCATAAAAGAACAGTTGCTTTATTTTTTCCTAGAGTGAAATTGTCTAAAGGATCAAATACTCTCAAGGTGATAATGAAAATCACGTTTGTTTCCATTCCATGGCTGCTGTGACTAGTGCTATAGTTGACACAGGGTCGGGGGAGCAGTTGTCTCTTTAGTGAACAATTTTATTTGCATGTATTATATTGTTGGATCAAACTGTGATTTTGTTTGTACTTTGTTGAAGGTTTCCTACAGTGGCCATACAAATTTACATCCTCAGGAACAGTATTCAGAGCTCTTTCCTCCATCCATGCTCACGTCTTTCCTCTTTCTGATGATAACTGACTGCATCAGGAATGAGATGCTATCACACTGTGATTTTGACTCATGGTTCCCTGGTGACGAATGCTGTTGAGTGTTTCTTTGTATCCCTGATGAACTCTGTACATCTTCTTTTGAGTAATGTCCCTCCAAGTCTTGCTCACCTTAAGTGTATTATAGTTTTACTGTTGAGTTTTTGAGTTCTAAATAGATTCTGTGTATTAACTCCTTGTCAGCTATACCATTTACAGATGTTTTCTCCTTGTCGCAGGTTTTGAATTCACTCCCTTGTTTATTCCTTTTAGGGTCTCTTTCCATAAATTCTACTCCATGAAGTATTTCTTCTGTGGAGTTTCATAGTTTTGGATCACAGTTTTAAAGATCCCAAATCCCCTACATTGTGATTTAATTTTTGAAATTAATAAGAGTATGCATTCTAGTTTCATTCTTCTACATTTGTTTATCCAATTGGCTAGTGCTAGAAATTAAAAGAAAATAAAAACAAAGAATAGACATCACTTTCAAGCATGGTCGATTTCTTCTACAAACTAACCTTACCTTCATTGTTGGGCATTAACTGTGTGTAAGGGCATGCAGTATTCTAGTCAGATTATACTGTAATCCAGGGCATGTCTACATTCTGGCTGGAGCATATAGGCCTAGGAGGTCTTTGGATGTAATCCCTTGCCAGATCAGCAATGTTGCTGCATTTAAATTCTCTATAAATCTTAAATGAGGGGTTTAACTCCTGAGTACACACAGAGGACAGGGTCTCAGCAAAAACTAAAAAGATTGGTTGCACAGTCAACGTAGCTCTTATTTCCATGCTTAAACACACTTGTTCATAGATTCTCAGCTACTCTCTAGGTGTTTCTAAATAGATACAACATAGTCTTAAATTAAGACTAAGACTTGGATGATGAAGAAATAAGAAAAGAAAAGGCCAGGAAGTGCATGGTCAAAACACTTGAGGAGCACTGAGCCCTAGATGACTCCTGCCCAGTCAAAGGCATTACTAAGCTGCTTTGTAAAAAAGAAAAAGTGGCAGCATTAGAACCTACTTTTTGGGCAGGTGATTCACATTTCATCCTCTGAGATCTTTTCCCCTCATGTTGTCACTCTACCCTCACCTAAAGTCACAAGCAATGAAACAGAAGGGGGCATGGCTCTGCCTAGCATGTATCTCTTCTTACATTGATCGTCGCATAATGTTTAGCCCACTTTCTGCTTGAAACTATTGTCCCAAAACACAGCTGTCATCACAAAGAGAATAAGACCATTGAATTTCTCTGGAGCCAAATATGAATAGTCATAACCCAGGAAATAGATTTAAGTTGCTTCAAATATAATGTTCCAACATGGAAACAGCTTAAGGAAAATTTTATAACTACCTTTCGAATACAGCAGTGAGAATATCAGATAAACTGGTTGCCACAATATGAGAATTTCCCTGGCATAGGTTTCAGATGCTACCTGAAAGCAAGGTTGGCTTTGGGGTTGCTAGAAGTCAGAGGCCTATTAGTACAGTATCTCCAAAGGTCTCTGGATGTTAGTTCAGACATGGAGGTGCACAATGAATGACTGTTTAGAGGACTAAAGCAAAAGATAATAGGAATCCTGCAACACCCAGCCTTTTAAAGTCATGACGCTCTCACCAGTCAACCATTCTTGTAGCAACAAGTGTAGCTTTTTTTCTGAGAACTACAAGTCTGAAAAAGAATTTTTTCTTAAAAATAACATATTTGATATGACTAATTTGATCAATTAAATTGAATTGCTTGATGCTAAAAAAATTAATGCAGATCTTGAAATTCCAGAGTCAGGAAGCAGAGAAAGACATCTAGGCATTCAGTATGCCAGGGTTTAGCAGGGAAATGAAGCCCCACCCAAGAAGGGCAGTTGCAAGCTTCGGCCTTCAGATGCTACTCTCACTTACTGCTAGATTATGTATTGCTGGCTAGATAAGGGATTGTTCAGAAACATAGCAATTACTTTTATTTTAGTCTGTAAGTATGACATCTTTTATGTTTGACAGCCTATGACTTCTTTAAGAAACAACAGCAAAACAATCCATGGGGAACGCCATCCTTCCCAAACTGACTTCGATGTTTATTCAGCTAGATTCTGCAATGAGAAAAGGTACATGTCCTCACTTTTCCCCAAAGATGCATCCACCTTTTTCCACCTCTCAGGTTCTCTTCCTCAGGGCTGGGTGAGAGACTCAGCTAGAGCAGCACTGAGTGTATCTGCCTTAGGAAGACTGCAAATGCAGCACACGGCCCCTCAGGAGCACACAGCCAATATTCAGAGCTTGCCCAGAAGCTCCCTGCCCCTTCCTAGAGTACATGAGCTCAGCGGGAGAACCAAGCAGAATCATAGCTAGAGTTTTTGCTGGGTCCAAACTCAGATCAGATGGGGAAGCTATATAAAAGCCACAGACCGGCCGGCATCATGCCTGGGCAACTGAAACAGGGCTGGGCCACACAACCTGTTGGAAGTATAGGGAGTAATGTTGGTTCTACTGAACTAAACAACATATTTCATTAAGGCATTTTAAAAATAACAGTATAGCATCTTGACCAATGTAATAGTACAGGAAACAACCGGTTTGTAATTATAGGTTTGTAATTAGAGTAGTCACGGACACACTGGAAAGGATGAAAAGAGCCCAGGGCCCCAGCTCTTAGTTCATGTTTCACACGTGCATGTATGTATCTTGGAAGCAGGATGGGATACTGTTTGGGGAAGGAAGAAAAATATGAAGGGGAGGAGCATGGCAAAGAAAAATGGATAGTGGCATATGAATATTTAAAATGTCATAGTGAAGCGAATTTCTTTGATAGCATAAAAATAACAATAATAATAATAACAACAATAAATTTTAAAACCAAACAAGCCTAATGTTTTCTAAATGCTTTGGCATTTCCGGGCATCTGATTGAGAGTATGATGTATAGGCAGCTACAGTGGTTTTTTAGCCACTTAAAACAAAAGCTTAACCCTTCTCAAAAGGAGTTTCTCTCCTTGAACTCCTACTAGCTGACTTACAACAGCAAAGCAATTTGCAGTGGGGAGAATAAACATATGAAATGTTCTTCCTGTCATCACAGCTTGCTCTGTCCATCAGGACCCTATTGCTAGTATCACTCTGGAAGTGTGTCTTAGATAATATCTGATTAATGTAGTTCTTTTTATCGAAGCACAGAGCACTGATTATAATATACAGATTTCCAAACCACCTAGGTAATTATAGGTCTACCCAGCAAACCTGATGCTTTATCCTCGCCAAAGGAAGTTTCATTATTCCTGTATTATCTTGCACACAGAAAGAATTTCCTGAAGGTGACCTTTTTATAGGTGGTAACCATGGTAACAGATTTCCAGCCGCTAACACTCTGACACTACTTCGCACTGCAAATGTTAGAGGGATGCTACGGATTGATGTTTTGGGCTGCCCTCGAGAGACACAGCTGCATAAATACTTACCAATTTGAGAGGAAAATTTAACAGGAATTTAAAACCACGGTTTCTGCTCCCTTGTTAGTCGGAAAGAATTTTTTTTTTAATTCTAAGATCCCATTAATACATACAGAGACTGTCAGAGTAAAAAGAAAAGATGGAAAAAAGAAAATTTATTCTTTACATTATTTTAATAGGACATTCAGTGGATCAGGTAGTGAAAGGCAAGCACCCCTTTGGGTCTGTTCTTTGCTTGAAAGTGCTACGGGATCCCCGAGGAGCCATGAAGGTTGCGTCTGCTCGTCAACAGGCTTGGTGGTGTAATTCTAAGAAACTGTGGTTTCAGCACTTAATTCCAGACGAAGCAGGGAATTTTCTAGGGAAGCAGAGTGTTGAAAGGCAGACGTACCAATCCAAAGGCATCCAGGAACACATCAGAAAGGAGAGTCATGACAAAATTTCCGTTTCTCTTGATCCATGAGAGAGTAGAACACGTTAATAAAGAGATGGTCAGTCTCGAGCCCACTTTGAAGGGGGTGGGCTTGATTGGCTTATTTCTTACAATAGAAACTAGTTCTAATATGCAAGTTCATTTCTAGTCCCACTGTATAAGAAACTCCTCACTTCTTTTGTAGGAAAAATTAACTAATAATGCTGTATTTTGATCTTAATACCTTCATTATTTCTCAATTTCTGATACTTGTCTCTCATTTAGGTACTATTTACTCTACATTGTATTTTAATTAACATATTCATCTGTATATTTTCATCATTTCTGGCCTCAAAAAATTATTGTGTCCTTCATAAACTTACAACTTGCTGCCATCTCAACATTGATCACATGAACTAGGCCTGTCCCCACCCTCCATCACACCCTCTCTCTCACACAGCACTTGTCCAAGACATGGTTCACAAAATTGGAGCCATCCAGAAGACTCTCTGAAATGAAAAAGAAAAAGGCACATGTGCACATTCTAATTTGTGAAACTTAGCCTTACAGGCAATGTGGCTTATTATAAAATAGCTTTTATTAATTTTTAATTATCTCAAAAGTAGGCACTTTTGGCACCAGAATAGCAGAAAAAAAATCTGATCTAAAGAAACAAACAAAAACCAACAAAATTAACAAACTTCTACAAAATGTAAGAAAGAAGAGAAAATGTAGATAGTCAGTTGCAAGGTAGATCCAAGAGACATCAAGAGGACAGCAAGGAAATGCAGCTGACAATGTTGCCACTGACACTTGATATCTTAGACATGCCAGACCTACTCATAAAAACTATAAACTACCCTTACTTAGTCAGTGTGAAAGACCATCTGATGCCTCCCCTGTAACAGTTAATAAAATTTAGCTTATAACTTGTATTCTAGTTTCATGGTTTTGTTTTGTTTTGTTTTGTTTTGTTGTAAGAGCTTAGATTTAGTTTTAACACTTCATTAAATAAACTGGCAAAATGCATAGTGACATGTGTAATGAAAACAGCCTAGAAAAAAAGAAAAACACAAGACTCACTCCAAAATGCAAATTAGGAACCATCGTATCTTTCCTGGAGAGTGGAAGGCCATAAATGACGGCTTCAACTTCTTAATGGGCTTACACATATATTTAATTATTATTTGTAAACATAAACTCTTCAATTTTTTAATAGGAACTGTGAGCCACAGATTTTTCCAAACCTATTGGCTGACTGCAGCCAAATCGCATGTACGGTACCGAAGACAAGGACTTTGTCCAAAAGACAAAAGAATTTTATTTAATAAGAAATTCCACTTGTCAAGTATGCCTCACATATAATATGTGAAATCAGACTAAAAATCGTATAATTGTCTTAAATAAACTCTATACACCTAATATGGCTTTACATGACAACAGCATACATTTCAATAAAATCAGACCCCAGTACATACATGTTGAAAATAATAAATATGTAACTTCTGAAGATGTATCATTTTACAAAGGGGAACCAAGACTCATATATTTCTTAATATTGTTGTTGAAACAGCATTATACATATTTATGCAATGATAAATACACTTAAGAATATATAAATAATGTATTTAAAATTCAGGAAAAATGAACTAAAATAGACTAGACTGCTGTGAATTCTGAGTAATCATTCGAATTGCCTCCAGGGGCAAAACTATTTTGAATTTAAAGTTATTTCTCTATTTTTAGGGAATTGTACACATACATGCTCATAAAAAGGATGTATACACTTACTTTTTCTCTTTTTAAAAACATGGTGACTCTTTCACTTTCCCTTCTCAACATAATATATGCAAATTCTCTGTATCTACGAATGTAGTTTTGTTCTATCTACTTTTGTTATATTTTATGTCTGTACCCATTGTTTTCAATTTTCCTGTTAATAAATGTTAATAAATGTTAATAAATGTTTAAAATGTTTTTGTTTCTCTTTTACTGTGAAAAAGACAATTTTTCAGAGTATATGAGCTAAAGAGGATAGACCCCAAGAAAACAAGACCTTATAAACTTTAGAAACTTTTGAACATGTTGCTTTGAAAGAAACACAATCAAAGCTTATATGAACTCTCAGAGACTGAAGCAGCATGCACTGGGCATGCGCAGGTCAGCACCAGGTCCTCTGCAGCATACTATTATGGCTTCAAGTTAGTGTCTTTACAAGATTCCTAAATGTGTGAACAAGTAGATCTGTTTCTTTGTCCCTTTTCTTGGGTTCTTCTCCTTCTGGTTTTTATTTTTGTTTTTGGTTTTTGTTTTTGTTTTTGACCAACTGTAATGTCATAGTTTTTGTTTGTCTTAATACAGTCTATTATTATATTTTATTATCACTTCCTTAGAGACCTATTTGCTTACTAATGAGAGAAGAAAGGGAGGAGATTTTAGTGGGAAAGGCGGAAAGGAGAAACTAGAAGTTTCTACAATATAAAACATATACCTGGTACCATTATCTAGCCAAGAACCTGGGTCTAGAAAAATCACAGGCCATACGGAAGAATCTACTCTTACTATTTTGGTAAAAGGACATCAGACAAAATCAACTCATGATGATTTATTATTATACCCCATAGATTAGCACATATTTCAGCCATCATCAGGGAAGCGTCTATTTAAGTATATGGTGATTAACTCAAGGACCCACAGGTAACCAAGATCCAGAAAATAAGACACTAAAAAAAAATGCAATCTCTATATGGAACAGATATACCATCTCTAGCCTTTGGAGCTATAGGAAACATAGCTGCTGGAAGAGAAAAAGACAGTTTTCTCTAATAGTGTAGCCCCTGGAAAATTGATAATGTTTCAGCGGAAGACCACACATTAAAGAATATTTGAGCAGCACAAATTGGCTTTGATGGGGGTAGGGGGAAGGACCCAAGGTTGGGCAAATAAGAAAGAGAGGTGGAAGAGTTGGTAAAAAAAGGGAGCCAAACACATTGTCCAAAATTCTCAAGTAGCTAACAAGAAAAGTAAAGGTGCATAAAATGACAACACATTCGGTCAGCCAGTAGCTAAAAAGAAGTAAATGTTAGAAGGAAGTATTTCAGAGACTCAAAAATCATCAGAAGGCTGCATAACTTTAAAACTGTTGAATGCATCCCCTGTAGGATGATGTCACAGGTGAGGCAGGTACAGGATAGAAGGAGGTCTGTGATTGGAGAAGAAGGAAGGATGGGCGGGAGAGAAGTTTGAAGGAAGAGGAGGAGACTAGGGGAGAGAGGAGGAGACAGGGCGGAGGAGAGGGAAAGAAGTTGTGGCAGGACAAGATGGCAGGTGATGTTAAGATTCTGCTCTGTGTATTTACAGGTTGTTATTAATGTTCTCAAGGGATGGATGGTACCGGGCTTTGTATGTTTAAGTGGGCAATTGTATCTTATCAATTGGATCTAAGATTATTGTGTTGTGTGTTCTTTTATGTGAGGGTTTGAGTGTAGGAAAGTGTGCGGCTGGGATGTGTTTCTGCCAAGATATCTAGCAGATATCTGGGCACCACAGTGAGGACCTAGCGGGGTAAAAGACAACTACTTTTTTACATTTATATTTTTATGACAACACATCCCCAAACAGAATTGTTTAGTGATGCGCAAATTGAGCAATTCTATAGTTTTATTCAGCTTTTCCTCTCAATACTGTGTAGTCTTATGTGAAATCACAGTTCAATTAAAAAGGTCAGAGTTCAGTTCCCAGAACCCACATCAGGTGATTCAACTGCCTAGAATTTCAGCTCCAGTGGATCTGATACCCTCTTCTGCTCTCAACAGACAACTACATCCACATACATGGACATACACATGGGCATAATGTGTATGTGCACACACACACACACACACACATAAAAATAAAATAAATCCTTTCATTTTAAAAATCTATGTGTGTGCATTGGGTGTCTACAGATGCCAGAAGAAGGCATCAGGTCCCCTTAGAACTGGAGTTTCATGTGGCAGTGAGTTGCTATGTGGATGTTGAACATTGAATTCAGTCCCTGGAACACTAGCAAGTGCTTTTCACCCCTGAGCCCTCCCTCCAGCCCAAAATAAGTACTTTTTAAGGGCCTTTAAAATAATGCTTTGTCCTTTCTCCTACTTGGTGAAATGGACTATTTCAAACACCTGCAAAGCTAATATTTAAACTCCCTAGAGAGATAATCTTGTTTTATGTTTGAGGCCAGGTAGAAAGCTTCTCGAAGCATCAGATGCTGTCTCATTCTATAACTGTGCCAACCCTACCCATGTTTGGTGTCATTATCTGTTGTTACATCCCTTCTAACACCTCAGTGAGAAACACTTATCTGGACTCATTTGCCTACTCACAGGGGTGTTTTAAAAAGAAAAGGGCTTCTTAGCTAGGTCTAAGTAAATCCAGCACCCTGTCTTCAGTCCTTGTTCACCGTCCTCTTTGGCAAGCACATTACCTTATTATTTCTCACAAAAGCTGAGAGCACTTACAGAACTGCCTAGTGTCAGTCAAGCCTCACCCTTGAATTTTGACTTACTGGGTCTAAGAGTTACCATAGTTACTAATTAACTTTCAGTCCTGAATGCATTAGACTCTGTAGCACAGAGTCTGTTTACATTATATAAAATGCCTTTGTTCTAAATAAATTAACAGGATATGCTAAATGTGTTAAATCTTGTTGTAAAATAACATTAGCTCATCTCTCAAAAGTCCATTATTGAAATTTTTTAATCTAAGCCTGTGAATTAACACAGTTTTCACATCCACCTCAGGCCATAACAGGAAAACCATGGCGTCTCTCCTGCTTGCTTTGCAAACGTGTCACATTATTATACTTATAAAAAGGCACCTACTTTTTCCAAATCCAAAGTCATATTCCTACACAATCAGACAACCAAGTCCTTACAGTTAGATATATTTAAATGTAAGTCATAGTTCCTAAATTATTTTCTGAGATAATTTCAAAACATACATAAAAGTCATACAATGCTATTTTCTTCTATAAAATGTACCTTCTGGTTCTATAATATTAGAGACAATGTTAAGAAATCAATAAACTGTCTTTTCTAATTTTCATATAATTTAGCTTTCATTTTTAATCAGTTTTGTAGTATAAGATCAATGGTTATTTTGAATTTTATGTGGTTAACCATTTTAAATGTTCATATCAAAGTACAAAAATGATTGCAGAAAATGAAAAGAATTTGGATATCTCTGATTTTGATGAGTTATTTCATTTTTTGCAGATTAAACCATCTCAATAATCAGCACAAAACTGGAAGAGAAGGAAATAATTAATTTTATAATGATCTTGACCTATGCTGTTATTCAATTTTGGTTAATAAGCTATTCAAATAATCATATTTTATATTATGGATATTTTATAAATCAAAAAGAATCAATTGTTTCTAATACAGCTTATAAAGCATTTCATATCCATCTCTGAGTAGTACAAGTTTTACATATGAAACACGGGGATGAATGAAGAGAACCATTTAGTAAACACCCAGAGATGTCTGGGAACTGACACAGGAACTGCAAAATCTCAGGGCCATCTCAGTCATTGTCTTTTTCATTACATTTGTGCCCCCTGTTACAGAGTTTCACCTGCCCATTGAAGCCAGAAATAAAAAATCACTTCTTTTATTTAATCACCATTTATACTTCGCTACACACACACACACACACACACACACACACACACACACACACACACCTCACAAATGCCTTTAAGTTCTTTTAAGTGTTCTTCATTTATTGCTCCAACTGTCTTAGCTCATTCTTTCTTCCCCTCCCTTTCTTTCCTCTTCTCTACTTCTCATGACCCCTCAGAACATAGCTTCTTAATTTCCCCTTCGCATTTATCTTCTGTCAGCTCATTCTCCATGTCCTATTTCTCTTTCTAAGATGGGGTCTTACACATTTTATCATTCCTGTGGCTATGACCCTTGCATTCATTAATGCATTCACTATTGATATTTACTTAGTGTATTCATGCAATGCATATATTCCTGCTGAACACACAAGAAAGATGACTACATTCAAACACACACACACACACACACACACACACACACACACACACTTGCCCTCCTGAGAAAAGGAGATTCCCTCTGTGCCCAACATCACTACACTTCACTGTATTTTATTGTTCAGGGTCACATAACATCAGGCCCTCAGCCTCCAACCACAAACTGAGAGGAAGTAAGGGATGAATAAGCCTGGAACATAATGCAAAAGTCAATATATGTAATTAAATTGTAAAGTCATACATGAAAACATAAATGATAACAAACAAGATCCTGGGTTAGAAGATATGGGAGTGTAAAGAAAAGGGGGAGCATTGTCCCACCAAAGAGGATATTTCCCAAACCAGGGGATAACCAGCTGGTCACAGAAAGCCTTGGAAGAAGTTCTGGTCTACAGGACAAAGATTACATGTTATGGTGAAACCTTGACCAAAGGGTCCCAACTCTATCATGCAGATCTACTCCACCCTGCTGCCCTAGCCACTCAGAGGGGAAATACATTCTTATATATACAATGTCTGTGCTCCTTCCTGGCCTTACCTCTTTGCATAGACAAAAACATCCCTCTGAATCAAGTTCCTCATCCACTGTGAACCCAAAGATGACCTGTGTCCCTCCAAGATTCTCCCTAATGGAAGCTTCCTTGGTCACTTTCTGTTCTACTAACACATGCCAATGGCATTTAGGTCACTCCTTCTAGATCCTTGCATTCTCAGACTTATAAACTGAGTTGTGAAATACACAAAATAACTCAGTTAGTGATGCTGTGGGGAGACAGTACTTACACATGATGGTGAGAGCTAGCATTGGTACAACACCATAGGACAACAATTAGTGATATCTCACAAAAAATCATTAATTTAAAAAATATTACCAGTGCAAATTCAAATATATATTCAAATTCAAACTTATATAATATGTGGAAGAATATTAAGTTCTTACTAATAATACTGAAAGTCAGAACCACTCCAAATAATTAGTTAGGAAGAAAAAATGTATTATACTCAGAAATGAGTAAGCCAGGAAATACTTAATTGTATGGAGAAAATAGCAGTTTTTTAAATATTGAGTTAACAAGGCAGAATATAAAACAACAAAAACTCTCCTTTAGATATTAAAAGAAGCATATTAAGAAAGACAAGGGAGCTGTATGAAAATATCACCATTGTTATCTGTAAAGAACAAGATAATAGACATATATATTATTTCCTGTGGCTATATTTTTCAGTCACTAGGTATTTGATTAATAAAAAGATTTTATAGCATATCTTATATACATCTACCTGATTAGCAGGCAGTTTATGTAAACCCATCCACCCACTCATCTCTCCATCCATGCATCATTGGAAAGGTCATAGAAGTAGTTTGTGGAGACATAGACGACCTAAGTCTTATTTCTTTCCCAGATCACTGCTCCGAATGGTGCAAGGATCCTCAATCCTGGCTTATGGGCCAGAGGAAAAAAATCCGTACATAGGACACCTTCAGAATTAGACATAGACTAAGAGAAGTGTGGGCTCTCCTAAGAGGAAGCACAATACAGAGCCTTTGGGAACTTGTTCCACTGAGCAATGCCATGATAACTGCTAATGACCTTCAAAAGCTAAGATACTCGTTCTGTCCAGGTCACCCTGACATTTTACTTATTACTGAAAAAGCCATTTGCAAAGAGTCACAGGAAAACCACACAAAACTGATGAATTCTATCTGAAGTGGATTTTTCTTTACCCATGTGATCTCTCTCTCTCTCTCTCTCTCGCTCTCTCTCTCTCAACTTAATATTTCTCTCTCAACCTCATTGTTTACAGGGACATTGTGAGATACAGGTTAGATATGCAATATTCCTTGATTGTGGATCTTTTGTAAGAAATATCTCCATCGAGCTAAAAAATAAGGACAGTATTCCTTCCCCACACCTACTGATGGAAGAATTATACAAATTACTGAATTATAAAAATGGAGAAAAGTAAGTGAAATTTGTTCTCTCTTCTTGTGCAAAGACTTCACTGAAAACAAGGTTACAGTCACTATGATGGACTACCAGTAATGTGGCAGTGTCTCTGAGACACACATCATCCTACAAAAACGCCCAAAAAGGCATTTTTAAAGAGTTGGACTTTAGTTATGTGGATGCAAAAAGAAATGGAGTTCTGACTTCTAAGGATATGGATTGAGTAAATCTGTATTTTCTCTTTCCTTGAGATTGTCAGTAACTTTCTGAATTCCTGGTAGGCAGGAGCCTGTTGTGGTTTGCCCTGAAGTTATCTGTATTTTGATGCTAATTCCACTGCCCCAAGGTCAGCTGTCTAGCCAGTACTCAGGACTCAGGTGACTTCACCAGAACCTCCCCATTGAATTTGTAAGGTACAGGTGAGGGGCAGGTACAGGATGGAAAGAGGCCGGTCATTGGAGGAGAAGGAAGGATGGGCGGGAGAGAAGTTTGAAGGAAGAGGAGGAGACTAGAACAAAAAGGAGAGAGAAGGGGAGAAGCTGTGGCTGGACGGTGGAGGCTGACGTAAAGATCTCGCTCTGTATTTACAGGATGTTATTAATGTTCTCAAGGGATGGATGGCACTGGGCTTTGTCTGTTTAAGTGGGCAATTATATCTTATCAACTGGGTCAACGGTTATTGTGTTGTGTGTTCTTTTATGTGACAGTTTGAGTGTAAGAAAGTGTGTGGCGGCAAGAGACACTGGGCCGCCTCGGAGTTGGGATGTGTTTCTGCCAAGATATCTAGCAGATATCTTGGGGCACCACGGTGTTGGACCTAGCAGGGTAAAAGACAGTGTTACTTTTTTTTATTTTTTATATTTTTACAACAGGTGCCATCAGCAGCCCCAAAGGTTTTGGACAAAAAGCAACAAGAACACCACCCCACCACCACCAACAACAACGACAACAACAAATCAAGGGACTTGAAGCAAATCCATCACTCTTTTAACATTTTTCTTACTCATTTTCAAAACTTTTTAAATTAAAATATAATTACATCACTTTTCCCCTTAGCATTTCTCCCTCCAGCCCCTGACACATATATGCCCTCAAATCTCTCCCATCCCCCACCAATTCTAAAACTGATGGTCTCCTTTTCTTTGATTATTATTACACACACACACACTCTCACATGTGCGTGCGCGCGCACATATATATGCTGTGTGTGTGTGTGTGTGTGTGTGTGTGTGTGTGTGTGTGAGAGAGAGAGAGGGGGGGGGGAAGCAGCGAGGGACGGAGGGAGGGAGGGGAAGAGAAAGAGGGAAGAGGGAGAGGTTCACAATGCAAAGTAGACAGCCCTGTAAACACGTAAACAACAAAAACACACTCAACAGATTGCGTTCATATATTTGTGCATCAGTGTCTAATTATTTCACTGGCTGAGGAAGTTTTAAGCAGAAATTTTAGTCAGCCTACCAAGAAGCCAACTACTACTACCTGGTTGTCTTTGTGAAGGACTGAGAACCTTATCATTTAAATGCTGTTGAAATGGCTTTGTCATTCAAGACATTGCTCTGTTGTGTGAATATCACTTCTGCAGGCACAGTTCTTCCCTGGCTACAGTCAACAAATCTCACAAACCTTCAACCTGATTTTTCAAATTCAAGTGGTCAGATTCAAGGTTAACACTCCATTTCCATGAAAGCATGGGTAGAACTTGGCTCATTTCCCCCCTGTCTGCTGTGCCTCTGAAAATACTGGCCTAGAGCTTTGGTGAAGCTAAAATGAGTGCTACTGCTGTGCCCTGGATCTTCCAGGAAAGGAGTACAGGGATGCAGTGAGAAACAACACAGAATCATACTCAAAACCAGAGGTTACATTAGCCTGCTGTGTGGCTTAAGGCTATTCAATCACCTTCTCTGTTATTTTTGTCCCAAGATATGAAAGAGACGCTGTAGCTCAATGCTTTGCAGACTCAATAGGAAACTGTGTCTAATCACACATCCCATTTCATGAAGCCCTTTAAGGTCTTTCACACAGCAAATCTCTGCTAAACACGACATGTTATAAAGAGCAAGCAGCAGCCTGGTAGTCTGCTGGGAAGGTACTTAAAGGAAATATGTGCTTTTCTTTTTTGTGAATGTTCTATGAAACTTTAAAGCTTTAAAAAGAGACAAAGGAGATACTTTGTTAGTGAGAAAACTCAGAGGTGAAGACAATGGACTCAATTTCCATAATTACAAATGGTGCATCAACAGAACCACAGGTACCAAAGAAGACCAAAGGAAAGCACACTGATCAGAGAGTTCCAGAATCCCTGAGATGGGACCAGAGCTTTACCCGAGGTTTGAGCTTATTAGGGGACGTTCTGATTGAAGAAAATATCTAAATGATTCTCCATGGGCAAAAGTCACTTTCTTTACTAACAACACATACACACAATTAAAATTTCTTCCCCTATGTATACTGCATCCTACAATTCTTCGTAGAGGTCTGTGTGACTGTAAATATGTGTTCAGTATTATGGCTTGCATAGATCAGAGATGGGCTTTCCTAACAAATGCCAGCTAATTATATTCCAGGAGCCATGGCAGACATTAATAAACAATCAATGAAAAGTGTGATCAGCCAACCACGATCAAGGATCCAGGAAAGGGCCAAGGTGAAACCCATTTTCCATTCCTATTGTAGCTAAGGTAGTACTGGCTGTTAAATTGTAGGACCTGAGTTCTCCTGCTCACTATTCCCCTATGTCTCAGGATTTCCTGAAGTGGGTAGGTGTAAATAGATAAACACCTGCTGCAGTGACAAGTGATTCTGAAATGTAAGGATGTTTTCCAGGTCACTGTTTCAGTTTCTTATCTCTTGCCACAATAAATTATCCTGGGGGCATGAAGAGAGTGTTTCTTTTGGCTTACAGTCTCAGAGAGATGGAGTCCATCTTGTCAGGGATACAGGAGCAGGAAACTGGCTGATATAATTGCATTCACACAGGAAACACAGAACAAAAGTGAGACCAAATTATAAAATCCCAATCCTGTGATGTCCCTTCTCCTTGAAGGTTTCACCTTCTAAGGAAAAGTTTCCCCAACAGTATCACCAACAGGAAACCTAGGGCTCAAACATAACCTACCGTGGAACACATCACATTCAAACCATGAGAGTGCCTGTATCTGAAAATCTACCAACACAATAGTAGATATGTTAAATATTTCACAACCACAGATTCAGCTTTTTAACCTCAGACAATATCACTTTCAGACCTTTTCCAGTAGTTCCCATATTGGGACCTCTGGTTATTTTTTTACCTCATTCAAATGAGTTTCCCATTTTTATTCTGATTAAATAAAATAAATCAGAATATGCTGTGTCCCTGTACTCCTTTCCTGAAAGATCAAGGACAGAGCAATAGCACTTATTTTATACTTTTTTCTCTCTTTTGTTACTTTGTTTAATCTACTTTGACATGCCATCTTGCCCTAGTCAGAATGGCCAATATTAATTAAACAAATGACAGCCCATGCTGGTGAGGAAGCTCTGTCTCAAAACTAACAAGGTTAACGGTGTCTAAGGAACAAGAGTCAAGCAGGATCTCTAACTCCAAACACATGCATGCATCTGCACAGATTTTTGAACCTACATACGTACATTCACACACACTCATACACGATCATACACACATGCCCACTCACAGAGAAATGCATAATGACCACAATTATAGTTAAAACATTTAAGTCTAACATTATACTACTTGGCCCTGTGTACCTGGTACAGAATGCTATGCTAAGTGTTCCATTTGGCCCTCAGAACAACTGAGTTGTGACGCACTTACAAATCAAATTTTACTGAGGAAGAAAATGAACA
Organism: Rattus norvegicus; assembly: GCF_021556685.1. Taxonomy (NCBI): domain Eukaryota; kingdom Metazoa; phylum Chordata; class Mammalia; order Rodentia; family Muridae; genus Rattus; species Rattus norvegicus. The sequence goes on from NC_141550.1 coordinate 39,711,728, forward strand.
TAACATTGTTTGAGCTAACCGTACAAAATTAACCCAAAATCTTCCCTAGTGCCCTTTGTTTTTTCAAGTACTACTCTTTGTTCTTCTTGTCAGGCAGGGACTGCTTAACGACATCTACCCCTGGAACAGGACAGTACAACAGAGATGGACATCCTTGCCATTCCAACTCTTGAATTAATCAGAACTAGTGGCCAGAAACAGCATCAGTACAAAGAAAATATTGTTTCTGGATATCTTGTTAGTGTGTGACAGAAGGGAGGCTGAAGCTCCCAGAGAGCAAACTGAAGGTTAGAGGAACTGTGTGGGAGGAGCATCCTTACTGCAGGGATGGCCAACACAACACACAGTTGTTGCTATTTAAAATTGAATCACCAGGTACAGCAAGACATCAAGTCTGATAAATTGAACTTGATGTCCAGACTCCAGAGTAGGAAGAAGCAAACTCCTGAAAGAAGTTACCCTATGATTTCTACAAGCAGGCTGTTGAACTCAGTCACATAAACATACATCATTTAGACTCTCTCTCTCTCTCTCTCTCTCTCTCTCTCTCTCTTTCTCTCTCTCTCTCTCTCTCTCTCACACACACACACACAGAGTACACTAATTAATTTAAAGATAATTTTTAAAGTTCAAACATTAAAGAGCAGTTTTTTCTTGCTCTCTCTCACTCTTTGTCACTCTCTTGCTACTTCTTCTTGCCTTCATCCCATCCTTCTCCCTCTTTCCACACTCTCAACTCTCCTTTCTTCTCTCCTCTTCCCTTTCTCCTGTCTCTTCTCTGCTTCTCTCCCCTTCCCCTTCTTCCTTTCTTCCTTCCTTCTCTTCCCATAATATTTACTGCTTCTCATTGACAGACCCAGCTGAAGGTTACTCAGAGAGAGAACTTGATGATACCAGAGATGATGCTCTCTAGGGGCAAGCATAGTGGAAGATGCCACCAGAGACATAAGGGCACATTTGTACACAAAGGCTTAAGGAGACCTGTTCTTTCCTTATATTGAAACTTAAGTCATAGTTGGAGACCTGGTCAAACCCTGAGACTACAAAATACATAATAATTATGCCACTTCTGTCCTTTAAAAATGACCATATCCTCCTGTTCACACAATATCTCCCTTCTGAAAAATTCTGGTGTTAACCAAAGCTGACAGGTTAGCATTACTTCACCAAGACCTTGTTTAGAGCCAAAGCAATGCGAAATGTCATGAAAACATCTGACTACAGTTTCCAAGCTGTGTTCTTTCCAATGCTGTTTCCCATGGTCACCAGGCCGTGTCCACTGCTGCCCATGACACAAGGCTGTATTTTTCCTATTACTGCTCTCTATGCTCACCAGCTGTATCCCCACCATTACTAACGTCTTTATCTTCATATGTTCCATGAAGATAGTGGAAAACGCTTCCATTCTTCAAATTTCACAAATTTCTGAAGACCAAGAGTGTTGTTGGGCATAGTGATGCTATATAATCATAGCTGAACAGCAAAGTCTATGTGGATAAGGAAAGTGGGCTGAAGGCTGGAATGACGGATGAACTGTGTGATGAACAGATGGGATGAATGATATTTATCAATGTGGACATGATCAAATATGAATCTCTTGATGTGGTGAGAGACAAAAATCAGAATAAAAGACACTGACCCAGGGTTGGGGATTTAGCTCAGTGGTAGAGCGCTTGCCTAGCAAGCACAAGGCCCTGGGTTTGGTCCCCAGCTCCAAAAAAAAAAAAAAAAAAAAAAAAGACACTGACACAAGCATGCTTTGAAAAATCATTCTTGTTGAGCTAATTAACAGCAATGCCTCCATTTTCAGGAGAATAAGATCTAGTTTGACTCAGTGTTCACTTTTAGCTCCATAGTTTTTACATGTCGAGTTAACAGAAGCAATCAATCAGTCCCAGGGTGGGAGCAATTAAACAGTGTATTTCCAGAATATCCTCAACAGTGAAGATAAGAAAAAACAATGTCACTTTATTTGAGCATAAGAGAGTTCTTTAATCTTGAGAATGGTTCCAAGGCAACTGCTCACTGGTAAGTGGAAAGCACAGTGCATGAAGCAACAAAACTGTAAACAAAGGAAGGTGAGCCACTGTTTGTGGTATTACTTACCTCATTAGTCTAACGCCTTCAGGGAAACACTAAGAGCCTGGTATTAAATTACACATGCCAATGTGGGTGTTTTCCATGATCCACTAGGCTTTCTTCAATAGAAAATTAATTATGTTGCCATTCCATAATTCTCTCCTGAAACATTTATGCAGGTGTCAAGGATGCATTTGACACAATTCAAACCCCATAAAGCCTTTAAATAAAACACTTTAAAATGTGGCTTGCCAATGGAAGAATCGCTACGGATCAAAATGCATATAAAGAGGAACAGCAATTTTTAAGAAACTAAACATTGAGTCTACCTGGGAAAAGCAACTGTACAGCTTTGCCAAGCCCAGGTGATTGCTGCCTTCATTTTCTGGATATAGATTAGCCTGTAGATGTTGAGGTGTTTTCAAAGAGATCTCTGAGAGAAAAACTGAGACTTGTCTACTTCGTGGTCCTATTAAAACGTCTTCAGTGACGTGATTAAGTGTTCGTCATCTAATGCTCATATATGACAGTTTTACAGCAGATCTCCGAGGACAATTTAAAAGTTTTATTTTGTGTTCGTTTTTGTGTTTCTGAGACAGGGTCTCATATATCCCAGTCTGGCCTCAAATTTACGTTAGCTGAGGGTGACCTTAAACTTCTGGTGCTCCTGCCTCCTCCTCCTCCTCCTCCTGAATGCCCTGATTACAAACATTATATCTAGTTTATATAAGGTTAGGATTTATACCCAGGGTTTTGTTCAAGCACACTACCAACCAGACTGTGCCCCATCTTTGAATATATCAATAATTAATATTCAAATTACCATACAAAATCCCATGTCATTCCGTTCAGATTTATCACATCCAAATCCCTGGATGCTTCTCCAAGCCGAGATCATTAAGGAAGAGAATTGTCAGCAGCTTGCTTGCTCCTGTGTAAAATTTCAATTTGAAATGCTCTGTTATTTTCCAGTTGCAATATCTCTGGCATGTTCCCTCAATTGCATTGTGGAAGCCTTCATGGGTCTTTTCAGGTTTCCACATGCTTTAAAGGAGAGTTTAAATTTCCCTTTTTAGAAAATGCATCTTTTTCTTTCTACCTTTCCCAAAGTGGTGAGAGGAAGGAGGCCATTCTGCACAGAGTGGAGAACACACCACCAGCTTTCATAATGCATTCATGGGGTGAACTTTCAGGATTGTGCCCCCTGAGAATTCAAAAAATCCAAAAATCACCAGGAAGAGAGAGACTCAGAATGTGTGCATTGATGCAAGCCCCTACAGCACTGTCTGGACCCAGGAAATAACGAAGTTTCCATATAGAGAATCTGTACAAACCATCCTGAAAACAATGCAAACGAAGATACAACCAAAAATCTTTATGGCCTGTGTCTGACAGAACTTTCAAAAATCTTTCAGACATTAATGTAGGAGAAAACCAATCACTGACTAACAACTGATGAGATGACTCCTTCCCCCAAACACAAGAAACTTGATACATTAAAAGGCCTAAAGATACCAATGCCATGTATCATGATGTACTGTCCCATTCTGCAGGAAACTGAGTTTCTAAGGGGCTGTCTGTCCATAAGTCAATGGGGCTGTACTGGAAAGGACAGAATAAACAAACTGCTGGTTTGTTTACTATACTACATGGAATCCTGGCAAGATGGAGCTTGTTTCAGAGGAGTAGTGGGTACGAAGTAGCTCTGCATCCTTGTGTCTAAGAGAAAGTCAGAATGAAATATCCAGTTCTTTCTATAGATTTATGTGATGATCATCTGATTTCCTAGGCCGAGATAAGTGGGAATGGTTTTAGGTATTTGGAAATCCAAAGGCCTGCTGTTTTTTTCAGAAATGTGGAAATGGCTCAGTTGGTAAAGTGCTTGCCTTGCAAGGAGTATTCAAGTTGGAATCCCACAACCCACAAAAAACAAATTTAGTTACAGTAGCAAGAACTTGCAATCTCCATGCTGGGGCAGGGACATATGGAGCTCCTGGGGTCCCTGGCCATACAGTATAGACTAATCAGCAAACTCAAAGCCAATAAAACGAATGATACCCAAGACTGTCCTTTGAACTTCATGTGCACCTACCTACCTACCTACCTACCTACCTATCTACCTACCTACCTACCTACCTACCTACCTACCTACCTACACACACACACACACACACACACACACACACACACACACTACTAGTATTACTAGATTATTTAGATTTTGTGTCTTGATAGCTTAAATTTACCTTAAAAATGAATTAGCCCTCTCTGCTTAATTAATTAGGTGCATGATGACTATATTAAGTGTGGAATATTACACAAATGCTGTTTTTAATAATTACTTATTCTACCCATGCAAATGAAAAATCTTTGTCAATTATGAATTGGGAATAGGTTAGATGTCAGCAAACCTTAATCAGATAGGTGCAGATAGTGACCAAGAATGACTGCTTCCAACAATTGACGGCATTTTAAAAAATCTATAACATTGAAAATTCTTTTTTCAAAAAATTGGCAGCAACATTTAGCATGCCACTGAAGAGTACACACCCAGTAAAGGTAGGGAAATTTCAGTTGATTCTGCACCTACAGATTTTGTTCAAAACAAAACTGAAAAGCACTCCAAAAATGAATTTAAAAGCCAGAAAGAATTCAAAGGACTTCTGAGTGCCTAAATCAAGGTTTGCTGCTCATCTTGACTCAGTATCGTCCTCTCTTCCTGTCAGCTTTATGACAGCTATCAGATATTCAGTGAAACAATTTCCACTAAACTCCAGGCAAAGTGTCCAGCTTCCCTGCTTCCCTAATTCTAGGTAGGTACAGTTATGAAGAGACAATTGAACATGTGAGGAACTGAAACCATTTCAGATGGTTTTTGCAACAGTAATAGAGTATGGACAATTTCCCTGCAGACCATGAGAAATGATTTATGAATGAAGCCCGCAGAAAGAACAGGGCTGGCCTCCAATTAATCAAATTCCAAAGTGCCTTAACAAAGGATGGCATTCTGGCCATTGGAAGCTCATTAGCTGACGATAACCCCTACTTTTCAAATAGCCTTTAAAGATACCATGTAATGAAAATAATCTATCAGCTATGAAGTGATGAGAGCAAGCTTCTAATGAGCAGCAAGCCCAGTGGTGTATGTAATAAATAAGGTCTGCCCTGAATTTGCAGTAATTTGAGAAAGAATTTCAATATGTGTTTATAAAATAAGAAATGACTTCCCTCAAGGAAGTGCTGAAACAAAAGACCTGGTATCCTGGTGACTTTTCCAGCATAATTGATCTTAGAAAGCATTTTTCCCTTTGTATTAAAAAAAACTTATTTGAGGCTGGAGGGGTAGCTTAGTCAGTAAAGTGTTTTTTATTTATGAACACCTGAGTTCAGATACCCAAACCCACATTGAAAAATTAAGCACAATATCATGTGTCGGTAACCCCAACCCTGTGGAGCACAGACAGAGGTAGATCCCTTAAGCTCATAGTCTAGCAGGAATAGCTAAATCAGTGCATTTTAAGTTCAGTGAAAGACCGGTTAAAAAAATAAAATAAGCAAGACACATTAAGACACCTAACTTCTACCTCTACAGATGCAAGCAAACATGAGCACACACACACGCACACACACACATACGCACACACACACACACGCACACACACACATACGCACACACACACACATGCCTGCATACATCCTCGAACTAATGAGTATTAAAATCACACACAAGTAAAACATAACGTAATTTACTTTGTTAAGAACACAGATAGTCATTTTGGTATATTGTGTCAGAAAGCTAAGCTATGCCATTATTTAGAAAGTGCGGAGTTCTAATTTGTCAATGAAGTCAGCAAAGGAAGTGTCACTGAGAAGCTGGTGACAGATCTACCCATGTAGACAAAATACGAATGAGGGCTGGCCACCCACTTCTGATCTGGTCAGTCAGTGCTTAGGACTTGCAACGTGTTCATTTTCTTTTCTGGAATTTCAGTGCAATGAATTGTTATCATCTCAGATATCCCAAAGCACACTACTGGAGCCAGTAATAGCAGCTTTCAAAGACTGTAGAAATGAACTCGATCTCAATCCATTCTTGGGCAATAATCGTATCTTTTGTGTTAAATTCTGTTATAATTAAACAATTTCCCACCGGCATCACATTGAAATACTCTGCTCTTTTACACAGAGGCTGCCAAAGGCTTATATTAAACATACAGTAATGAGACAGCTCTGCCCTCCTAATGTCTTAGTTAGTTTAATATGTCAGATAAGATGAAACCATTATGATAACATTTCATCTCGAACTTCTGCACAGAATTCATAATCTTCTATACATATTACCTTAACTTCTTCCCATACTCTTTTAGAAAGCCGAGTACAGTTGATGGCATACTGATTCACATCAAATGAGGTGGGAAGTCTGGGATACTTGCGGATGATTCTGATATCATCTCCCCTATTTCTATGAGGAAAGGAGTCGATTAGGGAAATAAAATTACAGTCCCACAATTTTTGCTGGTAGACCTGATGATCTCAATTCTGGGGACCAGGGTAAGGTTTTCTTATCTTACTTTTGATATCTGTATATACAATGGTGCTGTTTCCCAGAGTTTATTTAAGTCAGACATGTCAGCACTTTGTGAAGTGCCCATTTAAAAAAATTCTTACAGCTAAGTAGAGGTAGCTATGATAAACCACTATAGTGAATTACTAGTATAAATTACTGTACAGATACATATGTGCATTTATAAATGAAGATAAGTATACATAAAAGAAAATCAGTGAACAAATGTTCACAGACATTTTTGCTTGCTTTTGTTTCTAAGCAAGTTTGAGAAACTGTCAAAGTTAATAATGAGAATTTGTTATGGATGAAATAGTGCTGACGATTAATTAGAGCAATTCACTAAGAGAATTATTTTATTTTGTTTCTTGGTTTGTTGGTTGGTTGGTTGGTTGGTTGGTTGGTTGGTTGGTTTTTGATAGAGGCTCGCTATACAGCCTAGGCCAATCTGGAAATGCTACAAAGCCCAAATTGGTATTGAACTTGTGATCCTCCTGTCTTAGCCTTCCAGCTGCTGGGTTTACAAATGTCCACCACTGCATCTGTCTACTAGTGAACTTTAAGTAGCTAAATTTCTTGAGTTACCTTGATACACTCATTGATATAGGAAGTACGATCTCTTGAAGATCCCTAGCACTTCTAATGGCTAGATTCAAAAGTAATAGTGATGACCAAAATTTGTGTTGCTTTCCTGAGTATATACTATGCTATGATCTAGATACTATATAACACTTTACAATTGATAACATGGCTAACTTCAACCCTATAAAACATATTATTTTTTAATATTCAATATCCAGATGCGGAAACTGAGGCAGAGAGAGGTAAAGTGGCAGTACTAGCATTATTCGGGTTAGGGTAGAGTCATTATGAATTCAGCATCAGGATCTGTAACTATAGACCCTGCTAAGCTGTGTGCCATCAATACTGTACCACTGCCTCAATAACCTGAATATGGAAGGTGTTCCTTTCCAAGCAGACTTGCCAGGTAGGCATTTGTTGATCTTGGGAAAATGATCGAGGTTACGCAGATTTTACCATGGCTTCTATGAAACCTACAGTAATTGTAATAGGGCCTGTGGTTTTCCTAAGGAAGCTGTCTGTTTCTGTCGTATATACAGACAATGTTAGCCTAATGACTAATTCTAAATTTATTGCTTTTCCTTGTTTTCCAATCTATAGATTTTTCTATTGATAATTCAGTATATATATATATATGTATTATATATATATACTCTGTCAGTGCCTATGACATAGTAGTCATAAAGGCAATCTTTTCCTTCTGGTAGTTACACATTAGATATCAGGAGAATTATCAGACCATTTAAAATAACAATTTAGAATCCATTAATAAAAATAAAATCACTGATAGTCTTGTGTGCTTTAATCATTTTTGTTTTTAAGAGAGTATCTGGCTAGGCTTAAATTTTTTATGTAGCTTAAGATGGCTCTGAATTCCTGACTTCCTATTCAATCAATTTTTTCAATTATTTATTTTAATTCTTATGTGTAAGAAATGTCTGTAAAACTCATCATAGGTATTAACAGAAATAAACCTAAATATAACATCCTCATGAGGCATGGATTCACCAAGGCTCCTCCCTTCTATGCAGAAGCCATGTCAATTTTTCTAAATAGCATATGCTTTCATTAAACTGTATGTGGTTCAGATGTTTTAATCATGGGAAGCCCCATTAATAGTATTAAGTACTGATGTGTTGACTACATTTGATCCTAGTGTTTCTTTAAAAGATGTATAAAGAAAAGCATTAAATCAAGAATTGGCCCCTCAGAAACAGGACTTTACAGTTCCAGATAGATGTAGTAACAGGGTCTGGCCATATTTCTTCCTCAGCATGGGACTTCTTGTCAGTTGCAATCCCAGGCGGCATTTGCACCATAAATTGCTCTTCTTGAAAAGTAATAACACAGAAAACAAACATAATTTCATTTTGACCTAAAATCTATTGGGGACTTTCAGAGGGTTAGATGTTGTAGCCTGCAGTAGACAAGATAAGAAATTCCTCAATAATGATGCTCTCAAAACACTGCTTCCTTGTTCACTGGGATCATATCTAAGAGCATCTAAAATCATCATAGAAATTTTTCTAACACACACAGGCAGACACACACAAACAGATGACCTCCTTTTAATTTTTTTTAACAAATGCAGTAAGTAGAGGCCTTATCATGTCTAGTTACTCTTTCTGCACATGATAATGGGAAGAGAAAGGCTGGGCTGTAATAGCTGTGCCTGTACCAGCTCATTCACTGAATTCCCAAATACCCTTGCTGAGTGATTCATCTCCCCTAAATCAGCCTCTTGGTGATTCTTCTGTGTGACACGCACAGTGCTAAAAGGGTTAACTTGGATGATGTGAAATTGGCTGACGTTCTCATTAATTCACAGTAGGTATTTGGTAAACATATAGTTTGTTTTTTTTAATTCCCTTCACCTATGCATAAGTATTATCCACAATTGAATGTTGACTCTTACTGAATATTTTCTCCTTCTTGCATTCAGAAGAATAAAACAATGCATTTTTGCAATACCTATTATATCCTGTAATCCTTCCTTAACTATATAGGCTTCAAATAGAAAGCTCTTTCTTTAGCATGAACACGAAAGGCTCTGGAAGACATAATCATTCCTACTGAGCCCAGAGCTCTTTGGAAGCTTTGAGATTCATTTGTAATCACGGCAGCTGTTTCTGTTTTACTGTAAAAAAGGAAGAAATAAGAAAAAATGGAGAAGATGGAGGTAAGCAGAAAGGCAGAAGAAGCAGAGAGGGAACAGATATTCACAGAAGGAAATGCTAAGGAAAGCAGATTATTCTAGGTTACTTCATCTTTTAAACAAAAAAGGATACAATTCTTCAACAATGCCTCAGACAAACCACACACACACACACACACACACACACACACACACACATTCACTCACTCACTTCAATACACAGGTTCCAATCATGCAAGAAAAGGAGACACAATGCAGGCTAGACTTATGGAGAGCCAGAGGCACAGAGCAAACTGTAGAGAAGAGAGGATATCCGAAACTATCTAGGAAAGGCTATGTGGTAAGCAAATGATTTTTCTGGAGATGGCCCACTGTTTTGCATAGCCTGAGATGGGCAAGCTCTGAGATTCAGGGTCATAAGAGAATTTAACTCAGGATTGCTTCTTGTTGCCAATATGCCTTTCCTGTCATTATTACACGGCCTAAGCATTCCTGAACCCACCCTATTGAGCAGATTTTCTGCAGATCAACATGAAGATGTACTCTCATGTAGTAATGCTGTGTGAACAAATTGATGATTTCATAATTCCTGATAATGACTTTATAGAGTTCCTAAATGTATACAAGTAATTTCAAGCCCTCTATACAATAAAAGTTGCAAATAGAGCTCCATAAACCCTCATGTGTATTGCACTAGGAAAGGAAAGAAGGCTTGAAAAAAACTTACAATCAAGGAAAACATTTCTTCTAGGTTAGGTATGAGGCCATTATCTGGTAACTAAAGATCATAAACTTGGAATGGATAATTTGTTGTAGGTGCATTTGGGGTATATCAAAAAGAAAGACTGAGATCATAAACCATCTCTCTCTCTCTCTCTCTCTCTCTCTCTCTCTCTCTCTCTCTCTCTCTCTCTCTCTCTCTGCTTTATGACTCCTAGAGATTAGTTTTGTTCTACCTTATCCTTCCTTCCCTGATGTTCTGCCTTGCTACAAGCTCAGAGTGACAGTAATGAGCGTCCCTGGACTGAAAATGCCGAAACCATGAGCTAACATGAACCTGCTTCATTTCCAAAGGACCAGGTATTCTGTCACAGTGGTAGAAAGTTGCTTAGCATACGACCATACCAAGAGTACCAAGTTGTGACCAAATGACACCTAGGATGCTGCAAACACAAACAGGACTAGTCAGACAGTCTAGGAGAGATTCATGGCAGATAGTTTGAAGGTACCCGAGCTTCACTCTTAACCATTATGAGGAGTTAGCTGATTGGATCTTCATGCACCAACTCACTGAAAATGTACTAAACAGGGTGTGTTCATGGATAATCACAAGAGAAAATGGTGGAGAGCTACAAAGGCTGTGTACTGTTATTGGTTTAGTGGCTCAACTTTTCTCCAAATGGTTATGGATCCACTGAAATATTGTTAAACAGAGAAAATAAATAAATACAGCATTGGGGAGGTGACATTCGAAATAAGAAGATAAACTGAGGAATGAAGCAAAGAATCAAAACCAGTAAGACAATTAAGGAGTGAAAAGAGTTGAATTTACACTGCAATCCCCCTATGATTACAATGCTAGGTAAAACAGCAGCCAATTTACAAGTGTGTGTACCAATAAGAGATGCATTAACGAAATCTTCTGTTTTTCGATGTCTCTCTCTCTCTCTCTCTCTCTCTCTCTCTCTCTCTCTCTGTGTGTGTGTGTGTGTGTGTGTGTGTGTGTGTGGTTGTGTGTGTGTGTGTATGTGTGTGTGTATGTGTATGTGTATGTGTGTGTGGTGTATGAGAGAGACAGAGACAGAGACAGAGAGACAGAGATACAGAGAGGGAAGAACAGAAAGTGAGAGAGAGAGAGAGAGAGATACTAATGAATGCTGAGAAAAAAATTAAATTTGTTCATGGAATAAAGTCAGGAGAAATAAAGAACCCATGAATTCAGACTTAAAATGAATGTGCTATTTATGGTGTTTCCTTCTACTCCATACCACACCCTTTGTGAAGAATTAATTATTTTATATAAGTGCAATGGTGTGTATTGATTCACTACAAGTAAAAAAAATACAAATAAGAATTATTTACCAGCAACAAGTTTAATGTACCTTATATTTTCCAAGTCAGAATAAAAATAGAAATGTTTCTTTCAAAGTTTACCAATATTAACAGCCTAACATCAAGTAACACATACATATTTCATATAAAAATTATGACATAATTCAAATAACCTCCTTAATCTCTCTAATCATTTTGAGCAAGAGTCACAATAAATATACATTGCAAAATCACACCACATACATCCCAAAGAGCAAGAAGAAAATTTAAGTGTTTTAAAAACACTATGAGAAAGCAAGAGCAGCAGTGACAATATTTGTTGAGAAACATCATAGATTAAGTATTAGTTAACTTTCCCATTGCTGGAACCAAGTTCCCAATAGAAGCACGTAAGTTTTAGCTTGTGCTTTCCATCTACCATGGCAAGAACAGCCTGATGCAGCTTCTCACACCATGGCAAATAGGAAGCAGAGAAGAGCCTCAGCATGAAGGAGTCAGAGAAAGATCTAGACCCCCCCCCAATCACCTCCCCTGGTGACCCCAGCAAAAAATAATCCCAAGCATGATAGGGACAGAGGAACATAGAGCCCCCAAGAATGTCCTCTCAAGAACCCACTTTGCCCATTCCACAGTGCTGGTATGTCCTACTGGTCTAGTCACACTTTAACCCTATCAGTGGATTAAATCATTTGTTAAGTCAGAGTCCTCAAGTTCTATCTAACATCTGGAAAAGCCATCACAAACATCTTCAGAGGTGTACTTTATTAATGGCTTATGATTTCCCAGCCCAATCCAGATTAGCCCTTTTACAAAATAAATGCATTCCCTGTGAAGTTATTTCAATTGCTTGCTGTTAGATATTCTGTCACAGATAATTAAAATGCCTTTCATTTCTTGTAATAGCAATTAGCATTTATATTTAAATTACCCTCTTTAAGTTATTTTAATCAAATAAATCAATAAATATTTTAGTCACTGGAGCTCCATTTCAACCAGTAACTACATGTGACACGCAATTACATCACCCTGGAATTTAATTTCTTCCCATCTCTTCATTCTTAGACATTTAAAATATCAACTATTTCACAACAGTCCATCAAAAGACTTTCTTATCAAGAAAAGTCAGTTTATGAGTCCAACATTAGTTAGGGAACATGGACACCCACCCACCCCTATTGAATAATTTCTAGAAAGTTCAGGAATACATTTCCATAGAATTCTGGATCACTATAGTCTGATTTAGTATATGTTTTTCAGTGTATATCTCTCCTGAATTGGGCTAAGTCAATTATGTAGTACTTGGCTGATTAACACAGGGACATAAGGAATAGTCTTTAAACAAGTATATACATATATGTATATGTGTGTGTGTGTATATATATATATATATATATATATATATATATATATAAAATCAGCTGTCCTTCCAGAAGTAAACATGACTTGGAATTCACATCTATTTTATTAAACCCACCATTAGTTAACATGGTATGCATTCAACTGACAGGTCATTAAAACCATTTTTCTTCCACTCTTTAAATTTCTTTCTATTTCCTTTCTTTCCAATGTTGCTCCCACAGTTCTGAAGTTATCAGTGACAGCAATTACAATTCTAATTGTTATCTGAAATCCAACTTCACTGATATACATCATGCACTGACCAAAAATAAAGTTACACACATACACACACACACACACATATATATACATATATATAATTTATTATTTTTATATAAAAACTTCATTATATGTAACTTAATTATATAAACATAACTTTATTATATATAACTAGATAGATAGATAGATAGATAGATAGAGAGTTAGATCAACCAGCAATCAAAGGATAAAGGAAAATGTTTATTTAGCTTTCTATCTCTCCTGTAATAATGCCACAATAATAATGGCTTAGAAAACACAAATTATATCTCAGATCATAATAAAGAAGTATGAAGTGGTTCCTGTGAAGGCTTTAATGAGAATGGCTCCCAGACTCTCATGTATTTGAATACTTGGTCCCCAGTTGGTAGAACTATTTGGGAAGGACTAAGAGGTGTAGCCTTACTGGAGGAGGAATGAGTAGGCCTTGAGCTCATGACCATTCCCACTGTGGTTCTCTCTGCCTTGTGGTGGTTGTCTCAAGATGTGAGTTCTGCAATAATTTGGAGCACACAAAAAGTGATGTGGATGGATGGAGAGATACATAGGCAGACAAACAGGACAGTTCTGGGTGCCTTCTTTGAGAAAGCACATGGCTAGTTGTGTTGATGATAGCACTATTCGTGTTTAGAAGATATTGCACATAATCATTTTTCGGCTCCTGTGATGATAGAGTCCTGCTCCTTCCCAGTTGCATCCGTCCGTAGCTCACTGATCTCTCCCTTTCAGTGTAGTAAAATAATGTATATCGTGTGTGTTGGTGTTTATGCTTGGACATGCTTGCAAGTGTGGAAAGAAATAAAGGTAACTTATAGCACTGTCAATTTTAAGATGCCTGGATAGATTTCTGGACACTTGTGTCTTCAAGGAGTTGGGCACATTAAAACGTTATGTGGGTCATTAGTATCTCCACATGTCTTGTTATTGTATTCTCATGAAAGTAAATCTACTATAAAAAGATGCTTCCATTGAAGATGACATTAAATACTCTGAGTTGCTCTTTAAATTCTAAAAAAAAGAGATGTGAGCTCTGCTCCAGTGCCATACCTGCCTCCCTGCTTTCTTGCTCCCTGACATTATGGTCAGGGACTGTAAAGTTTTGAACTGTAAAGACCCAATATACACTTTCTCTTATAAGTTGCCTTGGTCATGGTATCTTATCACAGCAATTGAAAATAACTAAGACAGATCTCATTCAGGTATATATGATCAAGACGACACTGAGCAGAGAGAATGGGTCAGCCTCTCCCTTCTTTGTTTTTGACTAGAAAAATAGAACTGTTAAGTGTTGTTGAAAATTATTTAATACTATTAAATAATTCATGTTCAATTCGTGTTCATGACATACCACTATTGTAAGCACCTTTTTAGTGTTTATTTTTCCCTTTAAATAAGCAAAATGTTGTGGGTCAGTGTAGACTGACTTCCTAATAGGCAGCTCCTTCCCTGGTGAAAGGGGTGCTAGCAGACAAGCCCTCCTTTGACTGTTAGATGCACTGTTCCCTTGGCAGCTTAGCCACTTTGAACACAACTCACACTCTTTGAGGAAGCACACTGTAGGGGGACATACTTGAGGGAGACCAATAGTAACTGTTACTCCAGAAAGCATCATTGAGCTATTACTATTGCAAATAGCTTATACTGATCTTTTTACAGCCACAAAACCTGGTGTATTCTAGATGATCCTTATTTTACCCAAGTCACAGGGGACACACTTCCTCTGATGGCCCAAGTGATTAGTGCTGATCATAATTTCTCATTTGCATAAATGGTTGTGGCATTTAGAATACAAACACCTTTACTACACTCCCCCTTCTGGCTATCACATAGCTCAGCTACTTGAGTCTACCACAGAACAATCTCCTGGCTCACAGGAAGGCTCTTGGGCTTTCTGTTCCTGTCTAATTTCAATCATTTTCATTAATGGATCAGACTGATCTAGTAAAAGGAGGAGGTGGAGGGAGCAGAAAAGTAGCAGCAGTCATAGTGAGAGGGCGCCTAAAGTGGTCCAAAGGAGCAGAACCAGCAGAGCAGAAGGAAGGAAAAATATGAGAAGTAAAGAAGTAATGAGAATCCAGACTTCAAAAAGATAGGAATCTGTGAAAAACCAATAATGAGAAACTGGAGGCTTGGGTGACTGAAAGGGTTCCAAGAAGCATCCGAGCCTTAAGAACCAAATATCTTTGCACCCTAGTTTGTAACAGCTGAGGTCCCTATTTTCCAAGGCTCACCCAAGAGCTGTGAGGCTAGTAGTCACTGCTTCTTTTTGTCACTCGTTGCTGCTTGAAGCTAAGTATTCCAAAAGTTACCAAGTACTTGAGATGATAGTTGTCATAGGTCAAAGCAGTAACCTTCTAACCAAAATGCCCAGAGCCATAGGTCTCTGCCTCTAGGCTCTGAAGCACTTCCTACTTATAGTATGGATTTGTAAGTCCCCAGGTCACTAGGAACCTGGAACTGCCAATACTAGAGGAATATTTCTTCCTTTGTTCATGGTTTCTATTTGGGAAGAACTGACTAACTGGTATGATCAAGAATCCACAGATGTCCAAGAGAAGAATTCATCTGGGATTCACTCTAATGGAAATTCCCCATTCGTTGATCAATGTCCAACTTCAGATACAGCAACAATGAGAACATTTCCCATATCAATTTGTATTCTCTTTCTTCCACATATAAGAATCCTTATGATAATCAGCCTCATCACAATACCACAAATTTGTCTCTTTTATGATAGATTGGTTCGAAGATTTGCTCAAACATTATTCTTCTAACAACCATAATGTTGGGTCTTCAGATTTAGGCTTTTCAAAGGATCATGAGATGAAAACTATCTATAGTTGTTACTAAAATTATTTTCCTAGGCGAGATGTAAACAATGTTGATTGTTTTCTCCTAAGGTCCCAACAGCAAATCAAAGTATGATTCTACACTTATCCCTGAAGAACCAGTGAATGCATTATGTTTACTTATGGTGCATGTATGAGGGACTAATGACAGGATTATGAGTGACTCCAAAGCAGAAACAATGGAAAGTTTCCTGCCTGCAAGGATGATGGCGTCTGCTTAGCTGTATAGATTGAGATCCCATCCCCATCCTATATACTTTAGCCACTCCCTGAGTCTGAGGCTATGTGAAATTAGAGCAACACTGCACATAAAGAGCTTGGAGGGGTGACTTGATATTCAGATGAGTGTCCAATGTCCCCCATTCTTCTTGGAGGACATTTTAACAATACACAAGCCCAATTCTGATAGTACAGCTGATCTCATGAAGGTGAGGTGGTGGCACTGTTGCTCAAAAGATAGTACCTCACAATCTTAGTTCTCTCCACAAAATTATAAATTTTATTAGAGTTATTTTCACTTATCAAGTTCAGGAATTTACAGTACCTGGCATATCCTTACCACATACAAGAGTAAAATGTGGTACTGTGAAAACTCATAAAACTTGCAAGCAAATGGATAGAACTACGGAATGTTATCTTGCATGAGGAAACCCAGACCCAGAAAGATCTGCATGGTATGTACTCACTTATAAGTGGATATTAGCCATAAAGTACAGGATAACCATTCAATACACCATAGCGCCAAAGGAGCTAAGTAACAAGGAGAGTCCAAGGAGGGGAACGCTTGAATCTCACTGAGAAGGAGAAAGAGACTAAATGGGGTGAATGGATGGAGGGGATTGGAATCCAAAGGTTGGGGATGAAAAAAGGAGGAAAAAGGTGCACTAGGATGGGGGGACTGAGAACTGAGAGATAGAACTGAAATGAGGGGAGCATCTCCGGGATGAGCTAGAAACCAGGACAAGGGAAACTCCCAGGAATCTATAAGGATGATCCTAGCTAAGATTCCAAGCAGCAGGGAATATTGAACCTGAAATGGCCACCTCCTGTAACCAGGCAAGACTTTGAATGGAGGGATGGGGACACCAATCTACCACAAAGCCTTCTACCCAAATTGTTCCTGTCTACAAGATGCTCAGAGATAAAGATGGAGCAGAAATTGAGGGAGTGGTCCAACTTTAGACCCATTCCATGAAAGAGAATTAACCCTGGACACTATTAATTGTATTCTGCTATACTTGCAGACAGTAGCCTATCATAACTGTCCTCTGAGAGACTTCACTTAGCAGCTGAAGGAAACAGATGCAGAGGCCCACATCCACATCCAAACAGTAGGCAGAGTTCAAGGAGTCTTGTGGAAACAGGGAGGAAAGACTGAAGGAGTCAGAGAGGTCAAGGACACCACAAGGAAACCTACAGAATCATCTAACCTGAGCCCATAGGGGTTCAAAGAAATTAACAACCAACCAAAGAGTGTGCAAGGGCTTGACCTAGGCTTCTACACATATGTAACATATATACAGCTTAGTTTTCATGTGGATCCCCCAACAACTGGAGTAGGGGTTGTCTATAGCTGTTGCAAGCCTTTGGATTCCTTTCCCTTAACTGGGCTGCCTTGTCTAGCAACAATAGAAGAAAATGTGCCTTCAAGTTGCTATCCCAAAAATGAGGTGATATCTATGCAGGCCTCCCATTCTCTGAGGAGAGAGGGCAGGGGAGATGGAGAGAGGGGATGTAAGAGGGAGGAACCTGGAGTACAGGAGGAAGGGGAAGCTGCAATCAGGAGTAGAGTAAGTTAATTAATTAATAAGTGAAAAATAAAGAAAAAGAAAACTCAACAAAGGAAACTGGTGCTGTCAGGTAACTTCCCTCAGTAACACTTCAGAATTCAGAGGAGAACATCCTAAAAAGGTATGGCTCCTATAATTTATTTATTTAAATTTCAGATGATAGGTTTATTTAAGATCAAGTCTTATGATTAAATAGTTTGTTATTTATACTCACTTCTCTATATTTAAATTGCTTTATTTTTATGTATGGGTATACACGTGTGTCTCTGTAAGGGTATGTCATGCATATGCAGTGTTCAGAAAGACTAGAAGATGGCATTGGGTCCTCTAGACCTGAAGTTATAGGTGATTGTGCTGACACAGGTCTTGGGGACGAAACTCAAGTCTTCCGAAGAGCAAATTCCTTCCCTCACACCTCCACCCTCACATTACAGTTTGCTGTAATTTTCACATCACAGCTCAGATGCAGGATGATGCCTACTTACCTTTTCATTCTCATGCTCCACTCTCATTCATTTGCCAGGTGGTTGAATGAAAATTTTTGTCATCAATAACCCAACATGTGTACTTGCATCTACATGAGTGATTTTTCTAGCTCAGTAATAAAGAAAAGTGTTGGCAAAGGTGGCGATGATGTTAAGGAGAACAGCTTTCCTTAGAAAACACTGGCAGACAGCAAGTTTGTCTGAACTTGCCTACAATTCTAATTATGTTTTGCTACAGATGTACAATACAAAATCTCTCTAGGCTGTTCCAAGTCAAAGAACAAGATGTATGAAATCCAAATAGGAAATCAGCACATGCAAGCCCTGTCCAAAACTTCTCACAAGCCATCTCTGTGAAGCAGCTGGCAAAGTTACAGCCTTTCTCTTATGGAGAAATCAGTGTGGATGCAGGGTGGTGTACCTTTATCTCAAGTCAGACACAGGATGCTTGATGTTTCTGGGATGGGATATCAATTTCTTCTGCATTTGCTCCTCACTGGAGTCTCCAAAGAAGATCTGTTGGCTACACTGATGATCCTTTGTCCCCAAGGATTAAAAACATGCTTGGCTCAGCTCTTCAGTGGGCAATCCCAGACACTTGACATTGAGATTTCTTTCTCCTCCACATTACTCTTCTTGAGAGATATCTCTTAGAAATGATCTCAAGTCAGTTTCACTTACAACTCCCTTAAGCTCATTAGAAAGGTCACCTACCCCTCACTTTATCAGGAATGGAAATACAGGCTACAACCCTATAGCAGAACAACATGAAAATGTCTGGACTTTTTCAGGCATAGATGTAAACTCTCCTATGCATTCCTTCACATTTTCTTCTATTTATTATCAAGTACCTATAAGAATAATGTTGCATATCTAGTATTAATGCTATTTTAGAGTATAGAATTATATGGTGAGAAAGTCTAGATTCTTCAGAAGCTTCATGTAAAAGTTCACTATGATTGACCTTGCTCACTGGACTCCGTGTAATGAGAAATAAATTTCCAGCTGTTAGAAAAGTTAGTCTATCTTAATTAGTCTCATTTTACATTTCTGTAACAAAATCCTGAGCTGGGCACTTCATAAGTAAAAGAGGCTTTATTTAGTTCACAGATGTTCTGGAAACTCAAGGCCATGCCACAAACATCAGCTCAGCTCTAGGGAAGTACCTTGTAGTATGAGGCTTTCCTTCAGGAAGACCATACACATACTTATTCATCTCATATAGGGAACACACAGCAGATTGAAGTAACAATTACACAAAATCCCAACTTAATGAATCAATGAGTACAGGTAAGGAGTTACTTATAGGTTACTTATAGACATTTCAAAGGCAGCTTTATTGCTCAAAAGCACAACCCTAAAACAGGTGAGAAAAATCTGCAACCCTGGAGCTTTCATAATGGACAGACAAGATGACAGATTCGAGAAATCTCTCCTTCCTGCAGCCTGGCAATTCAGAGGTACTGTGTGATACTTATGAAAATGTTGGTTATGAAGGTGCTGATCAGGAAGATGTTTTTGAAGATGATTCTGAAGGTTATGACTATGGAAGTGATGATTATTAATGAATTAGCTATAAAGCTGATAGCTATGAAGGTGTGGTTGTATAGGTGTTGGTTATGAAATTTGTTGTTATGAATGTGATGGCTATGAAAGTGTTGCTTATGAAGGTGATGTTATGAAGGTGTTAGTTATAAAGATGATGGTTATGAAGATGCTGACTATGAAAGTGATGATTATTAAGGTGATATTAGAAAGATGGTAGCTATTAACACATTGGCTATCAAGGTGATAGCGATGACAGTTATGAAGGTGTCACTTATGAAGGTGATGGCTATGAAAATGATAGTCAGGAAAGTGATTTATGAAAGTGATGGCTGTGAAGGTACCGGTTTTGAAGATGGTAGTTTGAGTTGTGCAATGACAAAAGAGTCAGCAAAAATAAAATCTTATCGCACCTTGAGCACTCACTATGTAACTTCTGAGATATAACTCTAGTCAAGTAGATAGACAAAAGAATATTCTGGGTGTCTGATGCTTCTTGATATCATTATGTTCCAAAAACATGCCAGTAAAATTATTAGTCCTGTAGCAGAAGTAAGAAAAAAATGACACTGTGCACACTCAGGCTTGATCATCCTAATAATTGAGCCAATCAAGACAACCCTCCCACAGGTATGGCAACAAACCAACCTGTTCTAGGCAATCCCTTATTCATGCTATTCCAAGGCTATATTTTCTTCAGCCTAGTACTATCCCACCTGAGCTATTTTTGGCTAGCTAATGCTAGATTTCTTAATGAGCATTTAATAATTCCCCAGGCTTCATGGCAGTTAAGAGATATGATTTTGTTACACTCAACAAAATTTGAGCAGAGGTTCCAAATTAACTCTAGCTTGTGTCTCTATAAGGCCTGTGGTGGTCTTCTGTGATCTCCCTTTCTCTTGAAAGTCAGGTGATAATTAGAGTGGACATATAAGGATGTCCTCATCCTGGATCCCACTTGGAAAAATAATCTGAAGAGAAATATTAGCATTAGGTTCTGTGGGGATGTGAGATAAATGCTGTCTCACAGACTCACTGATATTTCCAAACTCAAATTAACACATAACTTGGTACAAAACTGAAACACCTAATTGCCCCAACTATGGCAAGAATGAAACATACAAGCAAAGTTCTTCAGAGAAATTCTGACAAGTCCTTATATTTGTAATTACTGGCCGCATAGTACTTACATCACGTCCTACATCCTCTAATCTCATTCGTTCAGTAGTGATGGTCCTCCTTTTGTTTCTGATATTGATCATCTGTGGCTGGCCCCTTTTATCTTGGTCAGACTAGCTAGGAGATAATCAATTTTATTGATCTTCTCAAGGAGCCCATTGTTGCTTTTGTCAATTTTTAATATCATTCTTCTGTCCTTGGTTGCATTTATTTCTGCTCTAACATTTATTATTTTTTCTGCTTGGATTCAGCTTAAATTGCTGCTATTTCTCTGGTTTCCTGGGAGGAAAGCTTAAGTTATTGATTTTCTGTTTCCTTCTTTGCTAATGTATGCATTTCAGAACTAGCAACTTAAGTTTAAGCACTTGATTCCAATACATGCACCCTTTTTCTTAAGATCTCTTTGCTTTTTTGTAGTCTGTTTGTACATATTTTGCTTTGTTTGGAAATATTTATGGCCCAGAATTTGGTGTAACCCAATCACTGGTAACACCTTCCACACATCTACCTAATTTACTGTGTGTTTCATTTTCCATTTCGTTAGGGCAGCTAAACTCATTTACTACAGTGGTGAGTGTATCGGCTTCTCCTTCAACGCTCCATTGTCAGGTATGCAGGCATGAGCATCCCTGTACATTTTTATAGACTCACTACCCCAGTGATTTTGCTTTGAACCACTTCTTTCCAGGTGATCTTTCTCATTCTGTGGTCAACATAATCTGAATTAATGCAGTTATTTTGACTTCTTCTGCTTCATATTGGCATAGTAAAATTTTCAAAGTTAGTTCCTTACTTTTATTTAGAGCATAAAGTAGAAGTCGATTACTGTTATTTGTAATCATGTTCTCTTGTTTATAAGCCGGTATCATAGTGGTAACTGTGCTGGTGGTGTTGCAGCAGTGGAATAGTGCCAGTGCCCAAACCCATAGTCTTGTGTATGCTAGTCAAACACTCTACCTCCGAGCTTCATTCCCAGACCTGTCTTTCAGTTGAAGTATTTATACTATTCATTTTGAGTATTTACCAATACATTAAGGTTACTGCGATTATAACTTCTTTCTGTTTATTTCATCTGTTCTATGTACTTCAACAATATAATGCTCATCTTAGACATTCTATGTTTCATTACTAGACTTCTGCTTCTGTATATATCTTTTATTGCTGTTCTTGTAAAAAATTCACTCAACAATTATGTTCATATTTTCTTTAATTCTTTAGGAAGATACCCAATCACAGTTGTGCAGCATATCTGACAGTACTTGTGTGTTTCACATGTCTACTGTTTCTATGGGTTCTATTATCTCCCTACGCATCTCATCTGTTTCCTTATTTTAAAAATTGTCAACAAGCCATGCATTATACACTATTGTCATCTTGATGAGGTATGCAGACAGAAAAATGAATTACACGTGTATTTTCTACCATTCTGAAAGTTTTCCATTTGTAACTAGATGAAATGTCTGCTTTAGTTTTTTTTCTTAGTAGACATGTTATAACTAAATATATAAAATGTATAAATAATATATACAATGTATAATAAATATATAAAATGTATAAAAAATTTAAAAATAAAGACTTCAGGATGGAACGATAACTCAGTGGTTAAAAGCAATGGCTATTCTTCCAGAGGATTCAGGTTCAAATCCCAGCACTCACATGGCAACTCACAACCATTCATAACTCTAGTTCGAGAAGACCCAACTTCCTCTTCTGGACTCCACAAAGTTCAGAAAATTTTTGTACATATGGTACAGAAATGCACAAAAGCAAAATAGCCTACATGTGTTTTCTAAAAAATATTCTTATCTTTTTGTATTACAGATTTTGACAAAGAAATTTCCACAAAAAATATACAAGAGAAACAAAAATGAACTAAATGTGGTAGACTAGTTTTCCTACTAATGTCACTGCAGTGATGAAAGTAGAGGTTCTATACACACATTTCTTTTTTAATTAGATATTTTATTTATGCACATTTCAAATCCCCTTTCCTGGTTTCCCTTCTGGAAACCCTCTATCCCATCCTCCCTTCTCCTGCTTCTATGAGGGTGCTCCCTCACCCACCCACTTCTGGATCCCCAGCCTGGCATTTACTTACTCTGGAGCATCAAGCATTCCCAGAACCAAGGGCCTCTCCTCCCATTAATGTCCAACAAGGCCATTCTCTGCTACATATGTGGCTGGAGCTATGGGTACCTCCATTTGTACACTTTGGTTGGTGGTTTAGTCCCTGGGAGCTTTGGGGGTTCTGGTTAGTTGATATTGTTGTTTTGGTTATGTGGTTGCCACCCCTTCAGCTCCTTCAGTCCTTTCTCCAACTCCTCCATTGGGGACCCCATGCTCAGTCCAATGGTTGGCTGTGAGCATTTGCCTCTGTATTTGTCAGACTCTGGCACATTGCCATGATTCCATGTCACAACTGAGAAAATCAGGCTGTTAAAAGTTAAACACCTTCAGCTTCTCAGAAAGAAAACAACCCACTAAGAGGCCTGTGATACTCATGGATTTTCATACAGGGTCAACAAATGCATATACAAACATCCCTTTATCCAGAATAATCAGTAAAAAAGCACAATTCATAAATAATCCAGCTGATTATATTTTAATTGCTTTTTTTAATCTTTAAGAGCCATTTTTAAATTTTGATGAGAATAAATTTTGTTAAGGCTGTGGTGTGTGTGTATGTGTGTATGTGTGTGTGTGTGTGTGTGTGTGAGAGAGAGAGAGAGAGAGAGAGAGAGAGAGAGAGAGATAAATTGATAGATGATAGATGCATAAAACAGCAAAACTAATTGCCCCTAGATACCAATATCCCTCAAAAATTTTAATGGTTTCCAAATCTCTTGTATGGCCGTTTGAATTCCTTCTCTAAATTGATCAGTGACCATGATTCACAAGTTAATTAGAGTAAAAATTAGCCCTGTATAATTTTTCACAGACCAAAGTGTAAGCAGACAAGCAATTCTTGCTACAGGCAAATGTGTAATTCAAATAATGGCTTTAATTGTCTCTCGTTGGAAGGGATAGAAGTGTATTTTAATGACAAATTTCTTCGGAGTAACAGATAATATTTAGATCAGCTCACTTGGTCAAAGGAAAGAATGCAGTGTGCACCTCGCTGCTGCTTCTGGCTCTCTGCCCTCCATACTGCTTCAGCCTGAGGAATTTATCTTAGAAAATGCATGCCATGCTTGGAAAGCATGCAGGACATCAAAGAGTACATCAATAAAGCCAAGTCTCAGTGAGGCTTCTGAAGCCTCTGAGGCTCGCATACTTATTTAATATTTCATCTGCTACCAACTGAAGACAATGTTCTAAGAAAAAAATAATTTTATCCAAGGCTTTAAAAGATGCAGACACAACTCCCAAGTAAAAATGCAGCCTGGCATCTCAGTCATTATCCAACGCTTAGATTCTTGGCATAATGCTTAAAATTACCACAATGATTTCATAAATATTTTATTCCCCAGATAACTGATTTCAATGTTTTAAGAAAAGCTGTTTTCTCAAAAGAAAAAAGGGGGAAAAGAAGCCAAAGAAAGTAGGAATCAGTGAAAAACTCCCTAGGACTGCAAAGCAACCAGGTGAGTGTCTGATTTTAATATCAGGTGGATTATCTTCCTTTTTACCAATTAAATCCAGTTTTATGATGCTATTAAGTGACTTTTTCTACAGAAAATGCTGATCCAGAAGATAATATCACAGAGGTAGTTTTAAGGTTCAAAGACAATAAAAGAAGAAAATGGTGGTGTGACAAGTTTCTCAGACCTTTCCTTCAGCTTTAAATAAAAGTAGTAAAAATATATCTTTCATGATTCTGGAGGCTGAGCAGTCCAAGGCCAAGGAATTAGGAGACCCAGTGATATCTCCCTGTCAGTTCCCAAAATGAAGCCTTGGCATACACACACCCTCCCTGCCCCATCCCCCACCCCTGTATTCACAGTTTCCTTTATGGGCAAAGGGGAAAGGTATGCCCTTTCATCATGACATGCATCCCGCATACCCCACTCATCTCTAAGGGCCCAGCCCCTTGAAACTGTGTCTTGAAGTGTGAGTTTCGAAGGAATACACAGTGAACTGTGGCAGCTCCAAAATCAGCAGCACAAGAGAAGAATTGGCAGCAGGAAATGTTGGCACTGCTTGTCCAGATGGAAAATGCACAGAATACTAGGTCATAAGAGAGAGAACTCTGAATGGGCCCTGTGTGCCTGCTAATTTGGGTGGCCCAGAACTAAGGGCACCAGTGACTGTGGTCTGTGACCTCCAGATGACAAGTACTGGAGAATCTAAGATCTTTTCTTTCCTAAATCTCTCCCCATGTGAGTAACACAATTGCCTGGCTTCTGCTACTTTGACAAATGCATGAGGCAGGATTCTGGCGCTGCCTATCAGCGATGCCTGCAAAGCTACACCTCTTTGAATGTGCAGGGCATCTATTAATGTTGCTACCATTACACAGCATATGTCCTTCAGAAGCAGAAAGGCTCAGAGAGGGAAATGTATAAGAAGGTCTTGATATGCCATTGGCAACAGTAAAAATGATGGGGCCAGAAAATCCTCAGAGTCTTGGGCTAGAGCCCAGCCTAGCAAAGACCACAGTTTTGTCTTCGTGAGCCTCTAAGCAGCGTCTAAATTCGAATAAAGTGTCACTTTAGCAACAACTTCTTTCTCTCTCCCTCCTTCTCTCCTTTCCACTTCCCTGCTCCTGCCGCATTCTTTTCTCCTCCTCATGCTCTTTTCCTTCTTCCTTCTTTAGCATCTCAGACAAAGGTTGTTGATGACTGTGCAAGCTGTTGTGCAAGAGGACTCCAGAGCTGGGTAGGGTTAGATGCCTCCC